>NW_010166989.1:0-745 GCF_000695765.1 Mesitornis unicolor
TGAAAAACTCACCTACTTTGTGTCAACTTTAAGTTGCTCAGGCTCTTCAGCCAATATGTCATCAATGGCTGGACACCATTATCTATCATTATATGGATGACATTCTTTGTTGTCAGAAAGAGCCATTCTCGGAACAGTCTGTGAAACAACTACAGGAGGTGATGGCTCAGAAAGGACTTGTTGTGGCTCCTGAAAAGATTCAACGTGCGTCCCCTTGGAAATACCTAGGATGGACAATTTCCGATTCACAAATTCGACCCCAGAAGATAGACCTTAATACCCAGTTGACAAATTTAACAGATGTGCAAACATTTTTGGGAGACGTTCAGTGGGTTCGGAACTGTGTGGGTATCAACAACGAAGACATTGCACCCTTGACAACACTCCTGAGAGGCACAAATCCTGCAGAACAAGTGACTTTACGGCAGGAACACCATCAAGCCTTACAACGCATCGTGAGCAAATTGCAGTCTGCGTGGTCTTCGTGACGCCTTACCCACTTGCCCGTATCCTTACTTGTATGCAATAATAACGTGTCACCGTTTGCTGTCATTTGTCAGTGGCAAAAGAAAAAGGGGGAAATTGCCTCTGACAAATGTGGTGCCCCTGACAAATGTGATCGCAGGGATGAGTTTCAAATCCTAGAATGGGTATTTCTAAGTGTACAGCCAAAGACCAGTGTTCAGACACGGACAGAGACAATAGGGGAACTAGTAAAAAGGGGGAGGGCACGAATTGTAGACAT
>NW_010166990.1:0-5429 GCF_000695765.1 Mesitornis unicolor
GGTGCTAAAGCCGAAAAGCAGCAGATGTGTCAAGAAACTCTTAAATTGTTTCAAAAATGATGGAAAAGCAAGGCTTAAACGCCTAAAAAGCAGTAAAAGTTCAAATGAAAGAGAAAAGCAAAAAACCCAGCACTTGTGCCTACAAACTCCTAAATTGCCAATATATGTAGCAAAACCTCCAATATCAGACACAAAAGCCAAAAACGGTGAAAAAGTGCCTTATTTAAAGAGCTAAAGTCGAAAATCAGAAGATATGCCGAGAAATTTGGAAATTGCCACAAAATGATGGAAAAGCAAGAGTAATACGCAGCAACGCCTAGAAAGCTGAAAAAGTTTACACTAAGGAGAAAAACACAAATCTCAGCACTTGTGCCTAGAAACTCTTAGACTTCCACGTTATGTAGAAAAAGCCCAAATATCAGCCAGAAACGCCGAAATGCTGAAAAAGATCCTTTTTAAGGTGCTAAAGTCGAAAAGCAGCAGTTATGTCAAGAAACTCTTAAATTCACGGCGGTATATAGGCTGACTTTAGCAAGAAGTGTTCAGGTTTATCGGGGATTATCGATTATAGAACAGGCTCCTCTAGGTGGGTTTGGGGCACCGCCAAGTCCTTAGAGTTTTAAGCGTTTATGCTCGTAGTTCTCGGGCGGATGTTTTAGTAAGGTCGGGCATCGAGATTTAGGGCTAGGCATAGTGGGGTATCTAATCCCAGTTAGTGTCCTAGCTTTTGTGGGGTTTAGTTAATCACAGGAGTCAGAACTGTGTTGATGGCTTTAGGCTTTAGGTCATAAGCTTATGACAGCATGGGTACATTTTGGTTCTGGCTATGGTAGTATGTGTGGTTGGTTTGGTTTTAGCGTCTGTTGCGGACTGTGGGTGGTTGTTAAGTTTAGGTGCGTCTTTTGTGGCATTGGTGTTGTTTATGGTGTATTTGGGTGGAATGTTGGTAGTCTTTGTGTACTCAGTTTCTTTGGCTGCGGAGCCGTTTCCTGAGGGGTGGGTGGGCCAGGGGGTTATGGAGTATATGGTAGGGTTAATTTTGGTAATGGTTGTGGGGGTTGTTGTGGGTGGTTTTGTTGGGTCTTGGAAATTTGGGGTGGATACGGTTGATAGTGTGGGCTTACTTTCTGTTCAGTTGGATTTTGGAGGAGTGGCTGTGTTTTACTCTTGGGGGGTGGGGATGTTTTTGGTGGCTGGGTGGGGGTTGCTACTGACTTTGTTTGTGGTATTGGAGTTGGTTCGTGGGTTGTCTCGGGGGGCTATTCGAGCAGTTTAATGGGGAAGTGAGGGGCAGAAAATAGTTTAATTTAAGAATGTCAGCTTTGGGAGTTGGTGGTGAAGGTTTGAATCCTCTTTATCTGAGTGGGGGGGTTGGTTTGGGGAACTCTAAGAAGGGGGTGTCCTTCAATCTTTGGCTTACAAGACCAATGTTTTTATAAACTATTAGAGTACTTAGTAGTTAAGTATTTTGTTCTCTAGGGTGCTGATTAGGGGGAAGAGAATGAGGAGGATAGTGAAGTACAAGATGGAGGCTAATTGGCCGATGATGATTAATGGGTGTTCTACAGGTTGGCTTCCTACTCATGTTAGGATGAATAGTGTGGCAGTTAGGGTTCAAAATAGGAGTTGAGAGAGTGGTCAAAAGGTTATTGTTCGTTGCTTAGATTTATGGAGGAGGGCGACTAGGAAAAGGATTAGTATGGAGGCGGCTAGGGCTAGGACTCCTCCCAGTTTGTTGGGAATTGAGCGTAGGATAGCGTAGGCAAAAAGGAAGTATCATTCGGGTTTAATATGGGGTGGGGTGACTAGGGGGTTTGCTGGGGTAAAGTTTTCTGGGTCTCCTAGGAGGTTGGGTGCAAATATAGTTAGGATCATTAGTGGAAGGAGTATTAGGATGATTCCTAGGATGTCCTTTAGGGAGAAGTAGGGGTGGAATGGGATTTTGTCGCAGTTTGAGGTAATTCCTAGGGGATTGTTTAAGCCGGATTCATGTAGGAAGGTGAGGTGGATGAGTGTGAGGCCTGCAATTATGAATGGGAGTAGGAAGTGGAGAGCGAAGAATTGAGTTAGTGTTGGATTGTCTACTGAGAAGCCTCCTCAGGCTCATTCTACGATAGTTTGCCAATATAGGGGATGGCGGAAAATAAATTGGTAATGACTGTAGCCCCTCAGAATGATATTTGTCCTCATGGGAGTACGTATCCGACGAAAGCGGTTGCTATGAGAGTGAGTAGAAGAATACTACCTGTGTTTCAGGTTTCTTTGTAGAGGTATGAGCCGTAGTAAAGTCCTCGTTCGATGTGAAGGTAAATGCAAATGAAGAAAAAGGAGGCGCCGTTGGCGTGGAGATTGCGGATTAACCAGCCGTGTTGCACGTTTCGGCAGGTGTGGACTACTGATGAGAAGGCTAGCATGGTGTCTGCGGTGTAGTGTATAGCTAATAAAAGGCCAGTTAGGATTTGTATAATTAAGCAAATTCCTAGGAGAGATCCAAAGTTTCATCATGTGGAAATGTTGGGTGGGGTGGGGAGGTCAATTAGTGAGTTGTTAATTATTTTTAGGAGGGGGTGTGATTTTCGGGGGTTTGGGGCCATTAAGTTTAAGGTTTGTTGGTTGATAAAATGATAAGGATGATGGATAGGGCAGAGGTGCTTAAGTAGGTTTTGATTAGTCTAGTGTGGAAAGTGCTTGATGTTTTAGTTGCTGTGAGTTGAAGGTTAGTAAGTCCTTCTAGCCCTATTTGTTTATATCAGGAGAGATCAATTAATTGGGTTGCAATTTTTTGTCCTCCAGTTAGAAGTTTGGTTGAAGTAATGCGGTGGGCTAGAGGGTTGAAGTAGCCTAGTGAGGTGGAGAAGTTTAGGTAAGCGTTCTGTTTTGGTTGGGATATGGTTTGGGTTATGTTTAGGAGCTCTAGGGCTAATAGGATTCCTAGGATTGTGACAGTGAGGGCTGCAGTTTTTTTAGTGGTTGGTATGGTTACTGGGGGGGTTTTTGTAGGGATGATAAATGAGGTTAGGAGAAGGCCGATTATAATGCTACCTAGGGCAAATTGGGTAATTGGGTTGATGATTGTTGGGTTGGTTTCATTGATTGGGGTTGTTGTTGGGGTCCGGGTTGGCCCTGTTTGGACTATTGAGGTTATTCGTAAGGTGTAGGTTGCGGTGAATGAAGTGGCGAGTAGGGTTAGGGCGAGGGCTCAACTGTTTAGGTATGATGTGTTTAAGTTTTCGATGATAAGGTCTTTTGAGTAGAATCCTGCTAGGAAGGGTGTTCCTATTAAAGCGAGGTTGCCGATGGTTAAGCAGGAGGTGGTTGTTGGGAGTATTTTTTGTAGGTTTCCTATTTTTCAGATGTCTTGTTCTCCATTCAGGTTGTGGATGATTGATCCTGAGCAAAGAAAGAGTATGGCTTGAAAGAATGTGTGGGTGGAGATATGGAGGAATGCTAGTTGTGGGAGGTTTAGGCTGATGGTAACTATTATTAACCCTAGCTGGCTGGATGTAGAGAAGGCGATGATTTTTTTGATATCGTTTTGTGTTAGGGCACATGTGGCTGTGAATAGTGTTGATAAAGCACCTAAGCATAGGCAGGTAGTGAGTGCGGTCGAGTTGTTAGTAGGAGATGAGTGCGAATTAGTAGGAAGATTCCGGCTACTACCATGGTGCTGGAGTGAAGTAGGGCTGAAACTGGGGTGGGGCCCTCTATGGCGGCTGGTAGTCATGGATGGAGGTCAAATTGGGCGGATTTTCCTGTGGCGGTGAGGATTAAGCCTATTAGTGGGAGTGTTGGGGTTTATGTTTGGTGAATGGTTTGGTGAAGTTCTCATGTGTTTATGGTCTGAGCAATTCATGCTATACTTAGGATGAGTCCGATATCTCCGGTTCGGTTGTATAGTACTGCTTGGAGGGCGGCTGTGTTGGCTTCTTTTTGACTTTGTCATCAGCCAATTAGCAGGAAATATATAATTCCAACGCCCTCCCACCCGATGAATAGGAGGAATATGTTGTTAGCGATGATTAGAATAAGTATGGCGATTAGGAATACTAGTAAGTAGGTGAAAAATTTTGTAATGTATGGTTCGGATGCTATGTATCATGTAGCGAATTGTAAAATGGATCATGTTACGGATAATGCGATAGGGAAGAATATAATGGAGTATTGGTCTATTTTAAGGCTTAGGGGGATTTTAAAGTTTATGATGAATTTCCATTCCCAGTGAGAGGTGATGCTTTCTGTGCCTGAGTAAGTGAAGATTGTTGCGGGTAATAGGCTGATTAGGAAGGCAGTTTTTACTGCTCGGATGGTTTTGGTGGGTGAGTTTTTCAGGTTTGGCAGGATGGGCAGTAGAAGGGGTGATGAAATTGCGACTAGTGTGAGGAGGGTTAAGGTGTTTAGGAGTGATGTGAGCTCCGTTACTTATACTTGGATTTCCACCAAGATGGTTGGTGCCTAAGACCAGTGGATTACTGTTATCCTTTAAAAGTGAGGGGGCTGAGGTTTTAGACTCAGATACAAGGATTAGCAGTTCTTGTTGGTTGAACCGTCCCTCGGCGGGTAAGAAGAGTTCAACTTCTATTTTTAGAATCACAGTCTAATGTTTGGGTTAAACTATACCGGCATGAGAGGGTCCCTGAGATAAGGTTGGGTTTAAGGATTAGTAGGAGGAGGGGGATAATGTGCAAGGTTATTAGGAGGTGTTCTCGTGTACTTGAATTTTGGATAGATGTGATGTGGGTTGGTGTGGAGCCTCGTTGGGTTGTCAGTAGTATAAATAGTGTATAGGAGGCTGTTAGGAAGCTTGCTAGTCCGGTTAAAATGATTGTAGGTGTAGATCAGTTTAGTAGTGTAGTTATAATGGTTAATTCTGCTATGAGGTTAGTGGTTGGTGGTAGTGCTATGTTGCTGAGGTTGGCTAATAGTCATCAGGTGGATATGAGGGGTAGAAGTGGCTGAAGGCCTTGGGTTAGGAGGAGAATTCGGCTGTGGGTTCGTTCATAGTTTGTGTTGGCTAGGCAGAATAGTATTGATGAGGTTAGGCCATGTGAGATTATTAGAATTATTGCTCCTGTGAATGCTCAGTGGGTTTGGATTATGTTTGCAGCGATGACTAGTCCTATGTGGCTGACTGATGAGTAAGCGATTAGAGATTTTAAGTCAGTTTGGCGTAGGCAGATTGACCTTGTTATTAGTGCTCCTCATAGGGCTAGCGTGAGGAACGGATAGTGTAGCTGTTTGGAGAGAGGGGCTATGAATAGTGTAGTTCGTATGATTCCATATCCTCCTAGTTTTAGAAGTAATGTGGCGAGTAATATAGATCCTGCAATTGGAGCTTCTACGTGGGCTTTTGGTAGTCACAGGTGTAGACCATATAATGGAGCTTTTACTATGAAGGCCTATTTGTGCTGATTTTGCCATTGTAATGGGTA
>NW_010166991.1:0-9577 GCF_000695765.1 Mesitornis unicolor
TGCCCAGCCCTAAACCTTGTCCGGTATGCAAAAGAAAGCTAGAGGTGAATTTATGTGTATTTGTGAGAATGGAAAACAATTAAAAACAAAAGAAGACAGAGATACGGTCTCTTGAATGTCTAAGTCATAATCGGAAAGGGAAGAAACACCAGGGAGGTTGTATCAGACAATCTGAGCAAGAGGAGGTAGGAGAAGATGCAGCTTTTTACAAACAACTAGCATAAGGCTTCCACTCACAGAAATTCATTTTCATGTGGTATTTTGGTTATATATGCTTTCCCTGTGAGGGTAGCTGCAACCAAATTGTAGTGATTTAGGCAGTATTGGAAATGATTTCCTAATATACATTCTACAGAAGCTGACGAGGGAAAATGCTCTATTTGACTCTCTGCTCACGAACAGGGAATAGCTGACTGTAGATGTGGTAATAAACAGCTATTTGGGCTACAACAAATGCAAGATGACTGAGTTCAAGACCCACAAGAAGGCTGGAAAGGTAAACTGAAGTGTCAGGACTCTTGATTTGAGGAAAATAGACTTTAGCTTATTTAGGGAATTGCTAGGCAGAATCCCCTGGCAAGTGTCCACAAAGTTGAAAGAAGCCTAGGAGAGCTAGCCTAAGTTTTAGGATAACATTTGGCAGATCAGTTCTTTGTTCTGGAAGGTCAAGATGTTTGGCATCGTATCTTGTCTAAGCAAGGAGCTTCCCAATAAACTAGAATACAAAAAGTGAAGGTCTTCTACAAGAACTGGAAACAATAGGCAACAAAATGTAGTCTGAAAATGCAGAGCACTGAGTGACAAATTCAGAAAGTTCAAAGCACAATTCTAGCTAAAACTAATGAAGAGTATTAATAATCATTACTTTGCTTTGAACTCTTTTATGGAAACATATAATTGCAGAAACTTGCATCAATATAACTACTTGTTAATTAAACACTGCTCTTGGTATGCTAGGTTCCTATATATATCTATATATATGGTGACTAGGTTTTATACCCTGTCATGACAAATTACAACATCACATTTCTAGATAGACAACTGAATACAAGACAAGCAATGGGAGAAAATAGGGTTATGCTAACAACTACATAGTCTCAATTAATACCTGTAAAGAATCAATGAGCCTGTCTTTGAGTGTATATGAGCCTCATCCTATGTGATATTGAGCAAAACCAATCTTAAGGATAGGTGATGTCATGGACCACATACTTTTTCTCAGTATCCATTAAACAAAGATAAGAGAAAGGGCTCAGCAGTGAGAATAGTTGCTGATATGCCTGAATGGCTGGTCTGACATTATTAAAGAAAATGTGAGTTTTATCCCATCTGCAGTGAGTTTTAGGACTTTCTCAGGCACTCAGCAAATCTTGAGTGCTAGTTTTCAGCTAAAAATAAAGCCATGTGGCAGGTTAAAGCTGGGGACTTAAGTTCCTAGAAAAGCTATTTGAAAAATAAAAGTTTCTGAAAAACAAGTCTTCTTGTAACAAGCTCAAGAAAATTGCTGTTCTGAATTATGTTATATCACTTGTATTTTAATTCTCGTTATGGAGCTATTGACTCTTGTAGAACAATCCTCCCAGCATCTTCTTTGGCTCCAATTTGCATAAAAAAAACAAATAGCCATTATTTCTAAACTGCTAATAACAGCAGTTTGCCAAAAAGAGAAATTAAAACCATAAATCTTTCCACAATGGCATGGGTGACTACAAATCACTCAAGGTACTGTGAGTTAAAGTAAAACTACATAAACTAAACTAGACAAAGGAAGAACATATCCTTTACTCAAGTGAGTTTTCTGGCTTTATGGGCAAACTCTCTGTTCTGGTGGAATTAAATATGACTATATGAAATAGGGGGCTTGTAGTTGAGGGCTAGGTGGAATAAACATACCTACTTTAGAACCTTACAGGTTGGGAATCTTTTTCAGTGAGTCAGTTTTGGCGACCCAGATGGGACTTTCTCTGCTTGGCTGCAGGATTGACTGAGGAGCGGACTTCCTAGGCGAGCCCCAACCCTTTTATCTCTTGAAGGACCTCCGCTCCCTGGCCTCTCACTGAGGGGGCAGACAATGACCACCTACAGCTGCAAACAAATGGTATGTTTAATGTAGGAGGCCAGTAAGTCGTAGGGGACACCCATGCGTGGCCGGGGCCGTTGGTAAATTGTGCAGCGACGTCTGGCATACGACACTGTCCACGTACAGTAGTACACTGTTAAAGGATTTGCTGACCAATAGAGCGGCTGCTAGCGATCTTGAGCAAACCTTGATTGAGCAAATCCGACATTGCGGCTGCATCCCATTTTGGGAGCCAGGATGGACCTGCTAAGGACTGTATAAGAAGCAGGTGAAGGGTAAGCGGAATCTCTCAAATGACTGTGTTGGTGTCCAATACGGTATCTGCAGTACTGGAAGCTAAAGGGGGACATTGGCTTTCCCCACAGAGGTTCTTGAAATATCAGGTTATAATGGTAGAACAAGACAATGTGGAGATCATGGTCACTAACATTGTCAACCCAGCTTCCTTCCTCAGTGGAAACTCAGGAGAACCAGTACATCATGACTGTCTGGAGACCAACGAAGCAATGTACTGAAGCCGTTCGGACCTGAGAGACAGCCCTATGGGAGATGCAGAAACCTGGTTCACGGATGGAAGTAGCTTTATCCTAAGTGGTAAAAGGTATGCACATCAAGACACACCAGAAAGTGAGCTCAGAGTTGGAAAGAGGAAATGAGCTGGCAGAAAGAGAGACAAAACAGGCAGCCAAAGGTGAGCTACAAATAGAGGGGGACTTTGGTCCCTGACAGGTGAATCTCCCTAGAAAATAAGCCAGAGTATACCAAGGAAGATCAGAATCTTATCATAGACCTGGAAGGGTCATACAATAATGAAGGGTGGGCCCTTACTACACAAGGAAAACTAATTATTCCCTCTTTTTTAACATGGTCCTTGGTAAGGGAGGAAATAGGCATTGGAGGGCAGAAGCTCTATATAAACACCTTATCAGAGAGATCATAGCTAGAAATTTATACACCACTGTGAGACAAGTGACTCAGCAGTGTGATCTTTGCCTCCAGACTAATCCCAAAAACACCCCCAAACCAGAGATGGGCCAAATTCAGAAAGGCAATGGATCTGGGCAACAATGGCAGATTGATTTTTAGGAACTCCCAAGAAAAGGGGGGTAATGATATTTATTGGTGTTCACTGATACCTTTTCAGGTTGGGCAGAGGCATTTCCTACTAGAACGGCTAAGGCTCAATAGGTAACCAGAACATTAATACAAGAAATAATACCACATTTTGGAGTTCCAGCAACCATATCTTCTGATAAGGAACCACATTTCATCTCAAAAGTAGTACAACAAATTAACTGACATTTGGGTATAGATTGTCAACTTCATACCCCATATTGCCCTCAGTCAAGTGGCCAAGTTACCACTTGATCAAGAAGCAAATCAAGAACCACTTGATCAAGCAGCAAATTGTGAAACTGGAACAGGAAACTAACTTAGCTTGGCCTCAGTCCCTTCCTCTGGCTCTTTTGCGCATACAAACTAGGCCAAGGGTCAAGGAAGGACTGAGCCCTTTTGAAATTTTGTATGGGCGACCCTATGGAATACAAAAAGGACTATCTACTCAAGTTGGGGAAGAAATTATGACTTCCTACATGGTGGCATAAAGCAAACAACTCAAGAGAATTGAAAAACATGTAGTTGGGACTCAAAGTAGAGGTTTAGATGGACCTGTGCATGATACACAACCTGTAGATTATATATATTGAAAGTCTCTTGCAGAGAAAACTTTGGAGCCACAATGGGAAGGACCATTTTAAGTACTCCTTACTTCTTTCACTGCAAGCAAGATTAAAGAACAAAATGCCTTGATTTATCATTCCAGAGTAAAGAAATCCTGTAAGGCCCCATGGAGGGTAAAACAGGTGCAACCAGGAAAATATTTTTCACGTTCCTAGCCATAGCTTACGGATGGGATGACAATGGGTTTATACAATTGACAGACAATCTGACACATTTTTTAAATCTATCCAACTGTTGGGTATGCACCCATCTTCCTAAAGGAGGAGGTGAAATCCCAATGTATGGTGTTGCGCATAGAGGATGGGTACAACATTCCACAGGTAAATTTTGAAAAAGTGTTATAGGATCACAATTTGATTTAGTGCCTTGGAATCATTCTTTGTCTTATTTCATTTACTCCAGATGCATGAATGATACCAATACCACATAGGAAAGTAAAAGAAAACCACCCGGATGTAGTTCACTGAAATATAAAGAACTTAATTGTACAAATGCTGAGTTTCTCGGAATATTTAATGTGAGTCAACTTGACTTCAATTATACTTTGATAAGAGAAAGAGAAATAATCTGGGAAATGTATGGAAAGGAGGGCACTTCTAGAGGCACACTACTTGGTGAGGGATGGTGGTGGTTATGTGGGGACAGAAGGGCAAGGAAAAGCCTGCCTGAAATATGGAAAGGACACTGTTTGTGAGGCTATCTAAGCTCTCATACCATCATATTTAATCATACCCACCCACCTCCTGGGATACTTAGAACATTATGGAGAAAAACTCAGTGTCCCCCTCAAACCCCTTGTAGAGAGACCTACAGGATTTCACAGCTTTGTGCAGTGGTTGTTCCCACAGTTGGGAACTAACTAGAAAAGGCCCTAGTGAACATTTCGACTACAATAGAAAAATTCTAAAACTTAACCATGGATGCTCTCCAAGGACTAATAATCATATTGCTTTAGACTTACTGACTGCAAAGGATGGGGGGGGGGGGGGGTAGTCATCAACCAAACCTGTTGCTTTTACATAAACCAACAGAAAAGTGTAGAAACTGATATACATCAAATGTGGGAACAAACTAGAATCTTAAATATGGTAGCTCAAGATTACACCTCATGGGGATTTACTAATGTATGGGAAAAACTTACATCATGGCTCTCCAACCTCAACTGGTTGAGACAACTCTTTGCAAAATTGATAAGGTTATTGATAACAGTGATATTGGTTTTTGTACTAGTGAAATGCTCCTTGTGGTGTCTCCAGAATACGGGAGACTCATACAGTAATTGGAAAAAGCATCAACTTTGACAAAAGCTAGAATCAGATAGATAGTTTGAAAAGATGTTAGATAGGAATTCTTTGTATTAAGTAATAAAATAATTTACTAAGCCTAGAAAAGGGGGGACTGAAACGGAGAGCTTGTAGTTTAGGGCTAGGGTCTAGGTAAAACCTAGCAATCACGTAACCAAGGAATTGAACAGCTTATAGAAATTAAAGGGAAACTGAGGTTAGCAGGCATGTAACTAGCTAACAATAAGGTATTGAATAAGGGAAATGAAATATAGAGAAATAAAAACTGAAGGTGCCTAAAAACCAGATAAAACCGACTCTGTGACTTGGAGAAGTTCCAAGAGAAGGTTATGGAAGTTCAGCATGACAAAGACTACTTACTTCCTCCCAAGACCCTGGCCCACGACCACCAAGAGGCACTGCACAAGCGCGACTGGGAGGACAAGAAGGTGGAGCACATGCAATGTACTTCTTAGAAAAGGACCATCTTTTTGGGGAAAGGTTATGAATATGTATAAGCGCTTAATGAATAAGCAATATGTTACTGTATAAAACCAAGGGAAATTGCTGGTTTAGGTGAGCACGTCTTTGGAGGAGTGATCCCCTGTGCGCTCACCCATGGAATAAACATACCTACTTTACAACCTTACAGGTTGTGGAGTCTTTTTCCACGAGTCATATAAAGATTATAAACTTTTCAGAAGTTTATGAATCATCTTCTGTGATACTTTAGGAGTTAGACTTATGTATACTTACAAGTAGATCTAAGTGACCAGTAATTGTTAATATCTGTGAGGAAAACAGTAAGAGGTCATTATTTCAGAAGACTCATTTCCCTAGGGAATTATTTTCTGTGCATCACACTAAGTCAAGAAATTTGAAGTATACTGAGGAAAGAGACAGACATATGAGTAGTGCTTTTCATTTAATATGTTAAAGTATAGATGGATTTAGCATGTGGAAATTTGATATGGCATAAAAGAACCTAAAGAAAAAAATAAACAGGAGAGAAATTGATTGTTTTTAAAAATATTGATGTCTTTTGGAATTTACTTGTGTTTTCTAAATAAAATTGCAAGCTATAGCAGAGACAAACCCGTCATTATTTGCAACATTATATATGTTAATTGTTAAATTGATATCCTGAAATGCTACAGTCAAGAGGGATCATTGTAGAGTGTAGCAACGTGACCTGATAGTGTCGTGGTTTAGGTCCAGTGCATAACTGAGCACCCCAATGCCCCAAAAAAGGGCTAGTCAAAATAAGGACTGGGAGGGCCTCTCATCACTTAAAAAGGTCACAGGCAAAAGACAGACTCATCATAAGGAATAAAAAGAAAACAATTTTAATATGTTACCAACATCAGAGTAGAACAATGGGAGATGCAACCAGATCTTAAAGTCAAAACACCTTCCTCCTGCCCCTCCCTTCTTCCCGGGCTCAGCTTTTATTCCCGGTTTCTTCACCTTCCCCATTCCCCTTTGCCTTGAGGCACAGGGGGATGGGACTGGGGGGGTCCAGTCAGTTTTCACGCCATGTGCTTCTCGGGAGTAGGAAGACTCCTCCCAACCTCTCTCTCTGCTTCCACGTGGCCCCCTTTCCATAGGGGAAAATGTCCTCAAAAGTCCAACATGGGTCTGCCCACGGTCACAGTTCCCTCACACATGGACTGCTCCAGCACGCACTGCCCAGAGTCACGGCTTCTCCAGGGGCAGCCACTGCTCATGTAGCCCAGCCCCACCGCTGAACTCTACGGGCTGCAGGCCAGTTGACCTGGCTCTCACCACAGGTTGCAAAAGGGGAACCTGGGCTCAGTGTTCTCCTCCTCCTCCTCCCTCTCCTTTCTTTCCTTCAACTGACCTTGATGTTCTTCAAAATTGTTCTCCTCAGGCCCCACTCCTTTCTCAGCTGCAGGTCTCTTCTGATGGTTCTGGAGTTCCTGGCTCTCTCTTTCTCTTTTTTTTCGGGTGGAGCTGCAGCGGGACTTAGGCTTAAGTTATGGGCAGGGCCGGGGCAGCGCCACCCGCACCTGGGGCCGCGCTGGTCAGGGCCAGTGCCAGAGAGCAAGAGGAAATGCCCTGCGCGCCCCTTAAATACATGAATTCGCAGAGGTGCTGATTGGCTTGGCCCCTGGCGAGGTGCTGATTGGCTTGGCCCTGGTCAGAGGTGGGTCTGACAAAAGAAAAGGGGGAGCTTTTCAGGTAGATTCTTAAAGGGCCATCTCCATCGCTCTTCCTCCGTTACCAAAGACACAACCAAAAACCCCTCACAGAAAACCCAATACAGATAGAAACAAAAACTTTTTTATATAACTGATTATAAAGACATTTCCATCACTCTTCTATGTCTTTTCCAGATACCCTGTTTTTTCCTCTGACAATTTACTGTCAAAGGGGATAGAATTCAGTCACAGAAGCAGAACTGAAGAAATTACATTTGAATATAAAAATCAAAAGATACACATTCCTTTAATTCTTAAAAAAGAGGTAGGGCCATTTTAATTTTTTTTCCCCTGAAAATGATTTCCCAGCTGTTTCAAGGTCTTCTGATATTCCCTGTGAAGTGGAAGCAACTTCAAGTACGACAATTTGTTTATGAAGAATATGGGCATGCTCTGAAACTATTAATGAATGCTACATACTACTTTAGTTAATTGTGTTTTATATATGATTGTATTGTTTTTAAGTAACAGAAACTGTGAAGGCTGTAAGCACCTGAAGAGTTTCATTATTTGTGGACTGACACATCACATAAAGGATGCCATGTGGCATCCATTGTGTCTGATCCATTGCTTCCTCATTGCAGTTCCTAAAGGAAGCCGGTGCAAGTGACTTGACATTCTGCTCTTCCTCTCCATAAGGGTGTTTCAGTTGATCTCCTTTGCTTTCTTTAATGCATTTTTAAAAACTTTCTTTATGCTGATTAGTATAATTTTAAATCAGATGGACCAGATGACTGTACTGGCCTCCAGCTAGAATAACCTGCTTGGCATATGTTATAAGTAAGAAAGAGTCATAAACAACTTATTTCTGTTAATTTGTATTTGTGTATTTGAGAACAGCTGGCCCTTATTTTTTACTCAGTGAATTTTCATTGTAGCTTTTTACAAACCAAGTCCAAGACTGATTCTGTAGCATATTCATTCCATTAAGGTTTTGTGTGCAGTTTGTAAGTATATATATATATATATTATTTTCTGATTTTAATCCTCGTTCAGCTTGGTTTTTCCCTTAAAATGTAGAAACGTTTGATGTGTAATTCTGCTTCATTTTCTACTGTAGAAAATATACTGTAGACAATATGGCTTTTGTGACTACATTTACTTAGATGATCATGAAATTAATTTTTGTGGAATAGCTGTTAGGTGTTATTTTAATATTAATTTTTCACAGATTAGTATTAAAGGTTAAGGCTAATTCAGAATTAACCAGAGGACTGACCTGTGTGCATGCACACACTTATTTTAAATATTATTACTCAAATTTTGTCACATTCTTTTGTAAGTTTACTGGAGAACAACCACTACCCAGATAGTACTATTAGATAATGAGAAATGCTCCTACAGAACAAGTGCAACTCACATAACAAGTGAAGCATGTGTTTGTCATAAAGATTCTATCTTCATGTGCATGCTGTGGTTGTGAGTGAGGTATTTCACACAGTTAGAATTTAGTAGCAATTCAAGATTTATTGAGGGTGTGAGATGATTTTGGCAGCTTTTAATCAATAACCAATTTGAAGATTAATAAGGTGATTCAGAAAAATACATTATATTTAAAACAGTAACTTAATTACAGATTTGAGAATTACAAGATTCACTCTAACTTACTACAGATAAATATATAAATATCTATGTAAATATGTATGTAAAACCACAAAACATACAAACACACACAGTCAGAAATATTTGGATACAGTGAAATATGTATAGATATCCACACTAGTGAAGGCAAATGTGTATATTCAAAAACATAGATAGGTAGACAGGTGGATAGAAGCAGCTAGCTTATAGTTAAAATTATCCTCTTCTAGAGTTTACAGCAAATACTTACAATTTACTGGCATTCCTCAGTGGGAGATAACTGAGCCTTAAGAGGTCTGCATTCGCCCTGGCCCTTCATTGGCTTCATATGCAGATGGTCTTTAAACTTTAAGGATTCTATACCTGGAGACATCCCAACTCAGAGGAGATGCTGATCACAGACCACTCTGATCCAGGAGAGCTCAAAGAGTCTTGCTTAGAGTCATAGTATATATAGCATCTGAGATATTTGACTTTCATCAGGTATTTTTCCACTTTGGGCCACCTTGGATGATGGAATATTCTGGTACTTCCCACCGGTTGCACAGACCAAGAACTCACTAGATTGTGAAGTTCTGGCTTCACTCCCTTTGGGCCACAACTCAGGTACAGGTATACTAAGCTGTCAGGAGGTGATTGTTATTACCATTCCCCAGCAGTAGGGAAATCAG
>NW_010166991.1:9608-18110 GCF_000695765.1 Mesitornis unicolor
ATGTTAACATTCTGATCTGTTGCCTTTCACAATCCACCATCCCAGGGAGTGGAAAATCACACCAAGCACTGAGTAGCCCAGGAGGTGGTGGGTTGCACCACCTCAGCTGCTACCTATTGAGTGTCCCCAGGAGGTCCTTTTCAGTGTAGTTTCAGACCCGAAGAATGTGGTGACAAAAGGAATGAACTATCTTCATCTTTAAATTCCATAACTTTCTTCTTTTTTTTATTGATGAACTATGGTAACAGCTTCATTTACATTAGCATTCTTATAGGAATTTCTTCAAAGATACTGCATTAGAAACACACTCAGAACTAAGTTGAGTAACTCAACTGAACAGTTGAATAAGAAAATTATTCTAAGTTTATGTCAATGATACTTCTTTGAACAGATCAGAAGTGTGAACAGACAAAAGGCTAACATGGACTATTTAGAACAAATTTAAAAAAAAATATTTAATTTATTTTTTGTGCTTTCTATCATGGTTTATTGCTGGGCTGGCCACTAAATGCTTGACAGACACTTTCTGTTATTCCCTTTCCCCTCTCCAGAAGGGGAAGAGAAAGAGAATAAGGGAGCGAGATTTATGGGTTGAAAGTGAAAACTAATAGGTTTAATGAAGCAATAATACGAATAGTACAGGATAATAATGTAAATAGTGAAATGATGAAATATATATAAATATATTCACAAAACCAATATCAAATCCTCCCCCAACCTCCCTCAATGATGTTTACATCATCAGAAGCTCTGCAGAGCAGGGCACTGGAAAAAGTCCCAGATCAGACCCAGCAGCAGGTGGGAGCAGGATTCAGGAGCTGGATTCAGGAATGCATGAATCAGGATTGAAGGCAGATGATCTAGCAGGGTTCTGCTCGGACATCAGCCATGGCAGAAGAAGAGGAAGAAGAGAGCCTGACCCTCATGAAGAGAGCCTGACCCTTGTGAACCCTTAACTTTATACCAAGTACGACATATATGGAATGGAATACCCTGTTGGTCAGTTTTGGGTCATCTATACTGTCTGCTTCTCCCTGCAGGGGCAATACCTCACTTATGACACCCTAATATGTCACTCATGATGTGGCAGTGGCCTTGGTCACCATAGGCACAGGTATAAGCAAGAGCTATATTTATATACCATACCTAATAGTGAATATAACTGTTACTTGTAGAAATGAATAATGTCTGGAAAAAAACATGCCATTGGTTTCAGAAAGTACAGTCACTTAGAAGAGACTTAACTGAAAAGTTAAATCTCTAACTAGACAATTAGTTCTATTTAGCTCAAACCAAGATGCTTTCAAACCTGTTTTATTTTATTGATTGATTAATTATGTTTTATTCTAATACTGTTCTTTCTGTGTTTGAATGAAGCCTTTTGCATTTCCTTTTGTAGGAAGGTAATAAAATAAGTAAAATAAGAATGGGAAAGATACAAGAGTCCAAAAAAGGAGACAGAAAGTTAGATATCTACTGCATTGCAGATGTGTCTGTGTTGATCTGAGAAATACTTTTTTGGCTTAGATATTCTAGTTTAATTCACAGGTAATTATTCATATTGGGTATAAAATCTTGGGCAACACTAAGAAGCCAAGTGCTCATGGTAATCATCCTGGTTCAGGTTCCTGCTCGAATTAGGAGAATATTAGTTCTGGAGATCATTTCTTCAATCTCGAATTGTCTGGGACTTCATTTTTCTCTTCTAAACAAATTCTTTAATAGACTATGGAAGAAGATACATTTACATTACAGTGAAAATGAATGTAGTAGTCTGATCCTTAAAGTTTTGCCAAATAGTGTTAAATTGCTCAAGACAAGTATGGGTTTGACTCTTCTATAGGTGGAGTTTCCTAAATTTCCAAAAAGGAATGTTAAAGAAACATGAGCAAAATATAATCTATTATATAATTCAATTATGGAACAGATCCTCCTGAAGGCTCTCCTAAGGCACAGGTGGAATGAGGATGCAGAGATTGGTAGTTACCAACACAGCTTCACCAAGGGCATCATGCCTCACCAATTTGGTGACCTTTTATTATGGAGTTACAGCTTTGGTGGATAAGGGTAGAGCAACTGATATAATCTACCTGGACCTGTGCAAAGTGTTCAACACTGTACCGCATGACATACTGGTCACCAAATTGAAGAAATGTGGATTTGATGGATTGTCCACTCACTGCATAAGGAATTGGTTGAATGGTTGCACTCAGAGAGTTGTGGTCAATGGATCAATGTCCAAATGGAGGCCAGTGACGAGTGGTGTTCCCCAGAGATTGGTACTGGGACCAGTAATGTTTAATATCTTTGTCAGCAACATGGACAGTGGAATTAAATGCACCCTCAGCAAGTCTGCAGATGACAGCAAGCTGGGTGGTACAGTTGACATGCTGGAAGGAAGGGATGCCATCCAGAGGGACCTGGACAAGCTGCAGAGGTAAGCCCATGACAACCTCATGAAGTTCAACAAGGCCAAGTGAAAGGTCCTGCACCTGCGTAGGGGCAATCCCAAGCAAAAAATAGAGGCTGGGCAGAGAATGGCTCAAGAGCGGTCCCGATGAGAAGGACTTGGGGGTGTCTGTCAATGAAAAACTCAACATGAGCCAGCAATGTTCACTTGCAGTCCAGAAGACCAACCGCATCTTGGGCTGCATCAAAAAAAGTGTGGCCAGCACGATGAGGGAGATGATTCTGCCCCTCTACTCTGCTCTTGTGACACCGCAGCTGGAGTACTGTGTCCAGTTCTGGGGCCCCCAAGAATGTCCAAGAAGGACATTGAGCTGTTGGAGCAGGTCCAGAGGAGGGCCACGAAGATGATCAGAGGGCTGGAGCACCTTCCCTATGAGGACCAGCAGAGAGAGTTGGGGTTGTTCAGCCTGGAGAAAAGAAGGTGCTGAAGGGGCCTTATTGTGGCCTTCCAGTTCCTGAAGGGGTCCTATAGGAAGGCCAGAGAGGTACTTTTTAAAAGGGCAGGGGGCCCTTCATATCTGCAGGTAACAGATAGAATGAGGAGGAATGGTTTTAAACTGGAAGAATATAGACTTAGACTAGATAATAGGAAGAAATTCTTTAGAATGTTAGACACTGGCACAGGTTGCCCAGGGAAGTTGTGAATGCCTTCTCCCTGGAAGTGTTCAAGGCCAGGTTGGACAGGGCTTTGGGCAACCTGGTCTAGTGGGAGGTGTCCCTGCCCATGTCAGAGGGATTTGAACTAGATGGTCTTTAAGGTCCCTTCCAACCTAACTCATTCTAAGATTCTATGATAGTTTGATGGAGGCTACACCCTCTGATACTTGTACAGGATAGATCAATTAACCACATTTGCAATCAGTAACACCAATTATGTGGACAGACTGAGGTGATATGTACTGGTGGTCAGTGGTCCAAGAAATAAGTGGTGGTTGTTGAATCAGAAGTATGGTATTTTTAAGAGATTTAAAAAAAAATTCTTTTTGAAAGATGAAAGGCAGAAATGACATTAGTAACTCTTCTGTGATTAATAGATGTTGCTAAAATACTTAATGCTGAACAGGGACCTTTTATATATATATGTATTTTAAAAATAATTGTATCAAGATACAAAGCATCAGGCCCTTTAGTGAATTGATTTTCTATGGAATGTTAGTCCAAAGCAAATTTAGTAACTATGATGGTATTGGCTGAGAATGGAAATTATGAAGAAAGAGAGGAAGAACAGAAAGGCTCTAACTGTAATTCTTAAAAGTAGTACATGATATTGACTATGTGTTTATCATCCAAACACCATTGCACAAGTTGTTTTGCTATGAAAAATTATGATATGTAGAAATAGAAGTTATCTGTCATGATGCATGTGCAGAATACATTTGGTGGTACATTCCTATTTGCTCTAGAGATGCCTGATGTGATATTCTCATATTTAGTTCGTATACGTATTGAGGTTTTCAGAAGACTGACAATTATTTCTCACAGTGTGAAATTTCTAATGAATTTCTGAAATGAAAAGTGGTTCTATGAAAGCACATAGTTAACAACTTCATTTTTTGGTGAAATGCTGTGTACACCTCACTAACAGAGATTAAATTACATGCTTGAGCCTATCCAGCTCTGTATGCTAAAAATTAAAATATCACCAAAAAAAATAACAGAAAAACCTTTGAAAATTACTTTTCAGTACATAGGCATATAAGCAAGCATTTTATTTTTCAGTAGACCTCACCTTCTCCCTGAAATGTATCAGATGACACCACTTTTTACTTTATTCTGTCTACTTTTCAGTGAAATGAGCAAAAGTATAAACCTTTTCTCATTTTTAAGCCATTTTAGTGTGCAAAGGAAAAAGAGGCATTACTTAGATGGAACTAGAGTCAGTTATATTTATCTAAACTTGGGGTTTTTTACCATCTTTTTAAATCCAAATATTGAAAAAAAAGTTAGTGTTTCACTGACCCTCAAAGTATATTCAAGGTATTTGATAAATTCTAGTAATACCTTGCTTGAAAAACCATTTGTAAAATTGTTTAATGAAAAATCCTTCAGCATCTTCTTTGAAATACTTAATGACATTCAGTCTGAAAGCAGTCAATATAAAGTTTTAGCACAATAGTTGCAGTAATTCCAAGGTCTGAAATTAAGGAGAAAGAAGAATAGGAGTGCATTTTTTCTTATTTCTTTCTTATGTTTTTAATATTGATTATGTAGATATGTTCTCGGTTCAGTAATATACTCTTACTGTAACATCTGACTACCATGGAAAGATTTATTCTATGATTAAAAAAATGAAATGGGAATAAGGAGGTGCAGATACAGTTCCTAGTCCCTAGATTTTATCACATGAACTTGTTCAAGCTAACAGAATTATAGTATAGATCTGCTTACAATATTTGTTTCAGAGTTGACATGCATCCTCTTGTACTGATCTTAGGATGCTCACCTCATCACCATATGAGTTCATTTAGAAAATTACCACAAGAAAACATATATTTTTGGGTTCTTGTGAGCAACAAAATAATTATTTTAAAGTGTTTTTTAAAGATGAAAATGTCTTCTTTTACTGAAAAGTTTTCAGTTCTTAAAATCTATAGAGCTGTTAACTTTTCAGAAAATGTCTCCTAGAATATTATTTTTAGCGAAAAAGATAGCAAGCTCAATTATCTTTGCCATATTCCAAGAATTTTGTTGTTCAGATCTCTACAGTAATAATAGCTTACCATGATGACAACTGCTTGACTAGTTAAATTGTTTCAAAATATTCCTAATACTTCCAGAGACTAAAATTATTTTTATTCATAAAGTTTGAAAACAGGGGTTAGGAAAGTTTGTAATTGGTTGAATTGACCTAAATTTCAGCTCAATTGAGTTAACAGCAAATCTGACAAGCTTTTTAAAGGAAACTATGCCACAACAGGCAGTAGCACTATTCTACTACCTCAACATTTACACTGGGTTTTCAAAATTGATTATGCCCTATTTTGCAACTATATGGTCTGGAAGTTCATTGACAGGCATCAGAACTGTGACATTCACAGCCTCTACAAAACCACAGATTTCTGAATGCATCAATTATGCCAGGTAGAGTTCTCTGAAATCTGTTTATACATATTTTTTAAAGATTCAGTGCAGATATCAACTGTAAATCTTATTGTCAATACACATATTTAGAAAATTACTAAAAATTAATCTAAAGATTAATTTTAATGTAAATAAAAATAATAGTTTGTTCTTTTCAAACTCAGTGTCAGAATTACCTGGAAATTTTATCCATACTTCAATCCACTCTAAAGTAGCCTATCGATCCTTCTATTTCTTTAATATCAATAGCATGAGAATGTCAGAGAAGCACAGCAAAATTGAATGTTAATTCACATTAATTACCAGCGTATCACAGAATCACAGAATCACAGAATCACAGAATGTTAGGGATTGGAAGGGACCTCAAAAGATCTTCTAGTCCAATCCCCCTGCTGAAGCAGGAACACCTAGATGAGGTTACACAGGAAGGCATCCAGGTGGGTTTGGAATGTCTCCAGAGAAGGAGACTCCACAACCTCTCTGGGCAGCCTGTTCCAGTGTTCTGTTACCCTCACTGAGAAGAAGTTTCTTCTCAAATTTAAGTGGAACCTCCTGTGTTCCAGCTTGTGTCTGTTACCCCTTGTCCTATCATTGTTTGTCACCGAGAAGAGCCTGGCTCCATCCTCGTGACACTCACCCTTTAAATATTTGTAAACATGAATGGAGTCTCCCCTCAGTCTCCTCTTCTGCAAACTAAAGAGACCCAGCTGCCTCAGCCGCTCCTCATAAGGGAGATGCTCCACTCCCTTAATCATCTTTGTAGCCCTGTGCTGGACTCTCTCCAGCAGTTCCCTGTCCTTCTTGAACTGAGGGGCCCAGAACTGGACACAATATTCCAGATGCGGTGTAGATACACTTAAAGTCATGTAGCTGTAAGTCTCTCTCTGGGATTTTTCCTTTGCTATGAATAGTAGCTCAAACTGACACTTCAGAGAAGCAGAGACTCAACAGCTATCAGAATCAAAGAAACTAACAGTTCATGTACTTCATGGATTCAGTGAACAGAAAGTTGTTTATTACACCTGCGAAGATTTCTGTTCTTTAATTGAAATTATCAAGTGCAAATGAAATTACTTAACAAATTAATAAATACTGAGTTTTTAAAACAATGCATTGATTGACAATGAGTTGACTTGTAATTTTTTTTCCATGCTTACAGAATACCTTTAAATTAATTCAATGCTTATTTATCAGCATATTAAATAGGTAGCCATTTTAAAAAATTACTTTTAAGTTTCATGTTGTACATCTTAACTACCTGTCAGATTTCTCTTGCTTACTTGACTTTAACAAAGAAAATATTATTCCAACTCCCCAGTCGCCTTTGAGAAATAAACACTGAGGCTGCTCTTGTGAGTTTTAAAAAAGTTTTTGATAAAGGGGGTTTAGTAAATATTTACAACACTTTAGATGAAGTACCCTAAAAGACATTGTGGAGTATCCTTCTCTGGAGACATTCAAAATCCTACTGGACATTTCTAGGTGATCCTGCTCTAGCAGGAGGGTTGGACTAGATGATCCTCAAGGTCCTTTCCAACCCTAACAATTCTATGATTCTGTGAAGACTAATGAAGGCTAGTCATATTAGAAGTTTATAAAATATTCATAATTTTTGCATAATCATTGCATAATGGGCACATGAATTAATTAAAGGAATTTCCTTTAGGAAATGGGAAACTAATAATTGTTCACATTGCTACTGTTACATACAAGGTATGAAATATAGGGTGAAATACTACTGGAATTAGTTTACATTACTGTGGCACTACTGTTGTGCCAATAATTATATTGAATAAATTGTTATGAGATACAGTTTATGTATGCGTGTGTGCATCTGTATGTATGCACACACATTTTGCAAAGAGCAAAGAACTTCTGAGACACAAAGGACCATGCAAAATATTAAGAAAACCAGTCTTAACTTCTGACTACTATGCTCTTTTGGTGGAATAAGAATGCATTCTTATAGATACATATATATAGTTTATATACAAATATATATTTGCACACACAGAAATATGGTAACTGCAGATTTAAAAAAAAAATTAAATTAGTTTTTATGGTGACAGCTGAAAAATAATTAATAAGACGTGTCTCACTTTTACTTCTCCTTATAGCAAGAAAAGACTGCAGAAAAATTATAGGTAACATTGCACAGCATGGCCTTTTTAAAAAAAAAATTATTGAAAAGCTCATAACATTTCAGTTGCTGTTGTCACAAGTCACTAAGAGCCACTCCAGAAGTTTACAAAATAAAGGACTTAAAATTAATAGAACACTTGTTTACATCTTTTTGCTGAACAGAATTGTGTATTTGATAGAAAGAACTGTTCCTGTTATAAATGCATAATGACATATTTTAGAAAGGGAATATGAGGTCTCATTACTTCTACAGTAATTAAAATTGATCTAATCTCACTTCTAATAGAATGGAATTAGAAAAAATATTATCAAAGTCCCATAAGTAATTTGAGTTTCAGTTTCTCTGGATTTTTATTCTTTTCTTTCTTTTTTTTTTTTTTTAAATATGGAATCAGCCTTTTTGCAGTTATCTGTTGTTATTCACATGGGATTCCAGGATAATTCAACTTAGAAGGGATCTCAGGAGGACTCTACTCCTACCTCCTGCTCAAAGCAGGGTCAGCTGTGACATCAGACCAGGTTGCTCAGGGTTTGGTTCAATCGGGTCTCAAAAACTCCCAAGGATGGAGATTGCACTGTCTTTCTGAAGCAACCTGTTCTAATGCTTTATTTTCTTAATGAGGAAAAATGGTTTCCATAGATGAGGTGTCCCTTATTTAAATTTATGGTCCCTGTCTCTCATCCTACCACGCACCACCTTGATGAGATGACTCCATCTTTACTTCAGCAAGGTGGGCTGTTTCCTCAAATGCATCTCTACTCCAGATTGAATGTGCTTCAGCCTTCTACCAGATTGATAACTACCTGCTG
>NW_010166991.1:18141-25098 GCF_000695765.1 Mesitornis unicolor
TTCAGTTAATCAATATCTTTCCTGTGGAGAGTGTCAAAAGCAGCATTTTGGTGACTGATGAGGAGAGGGGGAATAATCTTTCCTGTACACCTCCTGATCATGTTAGTACAGCCCTGGTTGCTCCTGGCCTTCTTTGCTTCAAGACACACAGCTGCACTATGCCTAAAACGCAGGCAAATAGGCTACAAAGTCAACTGTTCTGATCTTCTATATGTCTTCCAGGTAGGTAAGTAATGGAAATAGGATTTCAAAAGTTCAAGCTCTTATCTTAATTGCCTTAAAATCCATTCAGTCCCTACTCTAACTTCTTTTCGTTTCTTCTTAACTTGAATTCCTTGTCAATCATATATACTTAAATTTGTAATTAAATTTTCACATGAAATAACATAAAATTAACTTGCTCTCAAGATAACTATTAATTGCTTTATTATAAGATTCAGAATTGTAGTTCTGTCAACGTAGATATACATTATGTTCACCCATTTTATTAATCATCTTGGAATGGCTACAAACAGACAGATAATCTTATCAAATGTATATAAATAAAACCGATTTAAAAGTGTCATTAAAAGTATACATCATTACTGAGTTTTGAAGGTCAAATTCAGACAACTACATCCCTTAAATGGTTTTGCAATTTTTGTTCTGAAACATTTTCAGGCATTTATTAGGTACTCTGTAGTCTCAGTTTAGGAGTTTCCCACCAATGAGAGTATTTCAACATAACTTCTCTTCAGACATGTACTTCCCTTTCCTATCTTTATTGAGGGTTTAAGACATGGTGATAAACCCATGTCTATTTAAGTTAATAAATATACATTAAATATAATGCATATTTTGTGCATACTCATTTATTTATTTGGAACATGTCCTTAAAACAAGCTTTAAGATAATGACAAAAGGTGTAAAGTTTCATATTCTGCTTCTTCAAGATTGTACACAGGGACATGACTTGTTTTTCCAAAGCAGATAGGTCAAAGAAGTTACAAATTGAAGTAGACTTCTAAATATATATTTAAGCATCTCAATGTAAATGCCCTAAATGACCATGAGCCAGCACTGTGCTCTTGTGGACAAGAAGGTAAATGGCATCCTGGGGTGTATCAGGAGGGGGGTGGTTAGTAGGTCGACAGAGGTTCTCCTCCCCCTCTACTCTGCCCTGGTGAGACCGCATCTGCAGTATTGTGTCCAGTTCTGGGCCCCTCAGTTCAAGAAGGACAGGGAACTGCTGGAGAGAGTCCAGCGTAGGGCTACAAAGATGATTAAGGGAGTGGAGCATCTCCCTTATGAGGAGCGGCTGAGGGAGCTGGGTCTCTTTAGTTTGCAGAAGAGGAGACTGAGGGGAGACCTCATTCATGTTTATAAATATAAAAAGGGTGAGTGTCACAAGGATGGAGCCAGGCTATTCTCGGTGACAAACAATGATAAGACAAGGGATAACGGACACAAGCTGGAACACAGGAGGTTCCACTTAAATCTGAGAAGAAACTTCTTCTCAGTGAGGGTAACAGAGCACTGGACCAGGCTGCCCAGAGAGGTTGTGGAGTCTCCTTCTCTGGAGACATTCAAAACCCACCTGGACGCCTTCCTGTGTAACCTCATCTAGGTGTTCCTGCTTCGGCAGGGGGATTGGACTAGAAGATCTTTTGAGGTCCCTTCCAATCCCTAACATTCTGTGATTCTGTGATTCTGTGATTCTGTAATTTTCAGGTATCCTGACTGTCTATAAATCCCATTGAAGTCAATAAAAGCTGGAAAGCTGGAGAACAAAGAAATTTTAATTTTAGATTTTTAAAATTTTACTTCCTTCACACTGGTATTTCTGCATAGTCCTGCTGAGACAGTTGTTAAACATAGAATAAAATATTAAAACACTGACAGAATAACATTTCTTTATCTTTTCCATGAGAAATAATTTTTTCTGAATTTATAACAAAATTTATATCCAGTTCATAAAATGAGCACTGTATAATGACTTCCCATATTAAATTATCCGTAATGAGAGAGGTCAGGTTTTCTAACATTATCCCAATACTGGTTTAAAACATGCCTTCAGAACACAATTGTCCTGTTTATTAGCTTGTGCTATTAAGTAGATTAAACCAGAAGTCTCTAAGCAACCAAAGATTGATCACTCATAACTTCATTTATTAGTGGGTGTAAAGTGTTTCCTAACTCATCTTATGAGGCTTTATCAGTGCTAATCAGCTATTCTTTCTTTTAAGCTTTCAGTTCATTGAGAAATGCTAATGTGCCTCAACTGCTCAAGTATGGCAATTTCCAGGTAACCAGATTCATTCAGCCAACGTATATACAAGAAGTCAGCTCTGCAGTGTATTTTTTACTTTTTAATGGTTTTTAGGATTGTGAAATATCAGCTGTTTGATGATATTAATGACACTGTGATATTTAGTAGAACTGAGATTGCTGGATTTATCTCATGTAAATAAATTAACACAAATATTATTAAATAAATAAATTAACACAAAATTATATAAAAAAGATACTTTCTTATTGAAGAAGAATGTGGTGTAAAAAAATAATTTCCCTCAGTATTCATTCATAAGTCTACCTGTTTAAAAATATAAATTAACAGGAGAAGCAGAAAAGATTGGGTTTAGATGATGTTTATTTTACAGGATTCAGAAGGTCAGTGGTGGAACTAGATTCACATGAATGTAATAGGCATTAAGTCTCTGTATTTTGTGCAGAAGGAAATCTTTATACAGGTAGTACCCCCTGAATACAAGGTAGGCTATAAAGATTGAAATAACATCACCTTTGAAATAAGCACCAGGGGACCAAAGGCATGCATAGATCAGAATGAGAGTAAGATGCCTGACAGACAATTAAAACATGAAATAGAGTTCTTCTGCACATATAGAAAATTGCACCTTAACATAATCTTCAGTTAAACTAATGTTATTAGATAAGAATTAGAAAGATCATTAACATTAAAAAACCTGTAATTTTAAAAAGGCTATAGCAAACCAATATAACTACTTGCTTATTACATTTTTTCCAGAATAATTTTTAAATATCACAACTTGATTAGAAACATTTTATACAGAAGGAGTATGGATGAAAACTTTTAATAAAATTTCAAGCTCTCCTTGAATCCAGAACCCCAACATAATAAAAATACAGGTAGAAATATTGAAGTATTTGGGATTTTGTGTTACCTAATATAGTTACAATACAGTTAGTCTTAATAATCAAAATTAATGGAAATGTATGTTTTCAACAATTCTTCTATATAGATTCTTTGGAGAAAATATTAGCCATCTTCCAGTGCTTCAATTAAAAGATAATTCTTAAAATTGCAGTTAGAGTCCAACTGTTAATTTATCTTACTACACTGTACGATTACTGCATCAAGGGTTAAATTGACACATGCTAACAAGATATGGCATCACCTTACCAAGTTTAGAAAATGTCAGTGAATAGATTTGTTCTACAAATGGATATAGCAGTAATAGTTGCAATGACAAATCATGGCATATACCGAAGATCTTCAACACTATATGGAACTGATTAAAAGCTACTATTTGCAACATTGATAAAGTTCTTGCATACCAAAATCATTCCTATACATTCTTCGGCTCCTGGAGTATATTTCCCTAAAGGCAATAGTGAACCAATTTGTATTTTCTTAGATAACACATATTTTTCTCTATTTATATAAAGTTTATATTAAGCATTATCTTACAGGATTTTGTAGTTTTAGATTGCATTAATTGCAATTTCAGTTCTCACTAGAACTTTCTCAAGTAATTCTGAAAAAAAAAGCTGCTGAGTCTGTATAAACACAGAGTACAGATCTCCTCATATTAAGACATTATAAATGAGAGTGTTAAAATATTTTGATTAATGCTCAAATGAGGAGAATGCAGAAGTGTCTTTCATCTATAGGGAAATGCAACAACAACAAAAAAAAATCTCTGTTTCTGTTCAGAATTAACCAAGAATTTATTACAGCTTTATTATCCTTTCCTTCTATTTTTATTTAAATATTTATATGTATGTTTGCATTAAAATAATGTCTTTCTGAAGATGACATAACTTATGAGGTGTAAGACAGATAAACAGCTTCCTGTGAAGGCAATGTCTTGCTATTGATGGGTTTGACTGTCAGTATAGCATTTCACTGCTGTGGCATCTGTGCCTTTCCTCAGCAACACTGTTTATCAGTCCATAAAACATTCAGCTTCCTAGGGTAAAAAGAAAGGAAAAAAAAGAAAAGTTGGTTGGTTGATTAAATAGAAATATTTAATGCTGCTCACCAATGAAATGTGCATATTTTCAAGTTATATTTATGCTTAGAAAAAGACACTTCAGTGTTAAATGAGTCACAAACCCACACACAAACATATTAAAATGTGGTCTGTGATCACTTTCTAATATCAATGAAGTGTCTACCCAGGCAGTGTGAGACAGTATCCTATCAACCCTGTGGAGACCTAGTGTTATGTGGGAAGTAATGCAAACTGTATTTTACATTATAAACCAAAATATGAAGCAGTTAGAAATATCAGAGTGAAAAGACTGCCACTCATGTCTTTGCTACATGCTTCCTATTGCAGTCATTTGAGGTAGAAGACAGAGTAAAAGTGTTTTGCATAAATTTGAGACTTTGGTATTCTAAGCTTGTATCTAGAGTAGAATGAATATTAATATATATGGTGCTTTTGGAAACAAGAGCTTTAAGTGGTTTATATCAGCTGAGTAACGTAGAGGAATTATTGATCTTTTAGTTTAAAATGTTTCTTATTTTTTTGCTGCTTATCAAGCAGTTTATTCCTGCAGTGTTACTCTTGAATTACATCAGACATGGGGTGCTCATTGTGTTAGTCCTGTTACCAAACATTAACAGTATGTTCTTTACAGCAAGAACTATAATTCACATCAGAAAGTATAATTTTTCTTATTTTTTTCTTATTTTCATAGAATCATAGAATCTCTATGGTTGGAAAAGACCTTAAAGAACATCTAGTCCAACCGTCAACCCAACACCACCATGCCCACTTCTAAACCATGTCCTTGATCACCATATGTAGACGACTTTTAAATGAATTCAGAGATGGTGATTACACCATTTCCCTGGGAAGCCGTTTCCAATATTTGATAATCCTTTCAGTGTAAAAGTTTTTCCTAATGTGTAACATAAACCTTCCCTGGCATAGCTTGACGCCATTTTCTCTTGTCCCGTCAGCTGCAACTTGTGAGAAGAGACTTACACCCACCTCTCTACAACTTCCTTTCAGGCAGTTGTAGAGAGCTGTAAGATCTCCCCTCAGCTTCCTTTACTTTAGACTAAACAACTCCTTGTCTATCAATTGCTCCTCTGTCTCCATTTAAGGTTCAGGGCAAGCCCAGGGAGCAGGATTTTCTCTCTATTGTCCACTACCCTCTCAGGGGAGGATTAAAAAAAGGTAATAGAGAAAAAGATGCTTCACACAAGGTTGGAAGTTAAGACTATAACAAATTTAAAGAAAAACAACAGGGGAAAGGAAAAAAGGGAATTAATAAGGGACAAAGGATATTTAACTATATACAAAATCCCAGTAGTCCCAAGTGGAAGTGTCCGAGCAGTGCCTCATAACCGCTACAACTGCTGTGACTCGTCACCAGGGACCGCAGTGATGCTGGGAAGCGGATGGTGGTAGATGCTGCCGAGCACGTGGAGGTAGGCTCAGCCGTCCCCCAGATGCGACAGGAAGCAGCCCAGGAAACCAGGAAAAGCCTGCACAAACCTCAAGCCTCCTTGGTTTTTTATAGACTGTGGCTGGAAAGGGGAGGGAACAGTACTGATCTGTGATCCCCCAGGGTCCTACAGACACCATCTCTCCTTCCCTTTCAGGCCGTTAACTCTTAAACCATAACATCCTCATAAGAGTTATCCTCAAGACCCTACACCAGCTTTGTTGCCTCTCTTGGAACCCTCTGCAGCATCTATATGTCCTTCTTATACTGTTGTGTCCAAAATTGAACACAATACGCAAGGTGCGACCTCACCAGGGTCAAGTACAATGGGATGATCACGTCTCTAGTCGTGCTGGCTATACTATTCCTGATGCAGACCAGGATGCCGTTGCCTTCTTGGCCACCTTGGCACTCTGCTGGCTTATATTGAGCGTGCTCTTGATCGGCACCTCCAGGTCCCTTTCTGCCAGGCACCTTTCCAGCAATTCTTCCCCAAGCCTGTACCATTGCATGGGGCTGCAGTGGCCCAAGTGCTGGACTCGACATTTGGCCTTTTTAAAGCTTATATAATTCACCTCAGGCCATCAATCCAGCTTATCTAGATCCTTCTGTAGAGCCTTCCTATCTTCAAGCAGATCAACACTCCCATCTAACCTGGTATCATCTGCAAACTTCCTGAGTGTGCACTCAATACCCTCATCCAGGTTGTCGATAATGATGTTAAACAGAACTGGCCACAAAGCTGAGCCCTGGGGAAAACTCTTTGTGACCAGCCACCAACTGGATTTAACTCTATATTGGGTTTTCTGTGAGGGGTTTTTGGTTGTGTCTTTGGTAATGGGGGAAGAGCGATGGAGATGGCCCTTTAAGAATCTACCTGAAAAGCTTCCCCTTTGCCTTTGTCAGACCCACCTCTGACCAGGGCCAAGCCAATCAGCACCTCTGCGAATTCATGTATTTAAGGGGCGCGCAGGGCATTTCCTCTTGCTCTCTGGCACTGGCCCTGACCAGCGTGGCCCCAGGTGCGGGTGGCGCTGCCCCGGCCCTGCCCATAACTTAAGCCTAAGTCCCGCTGCAGCTCCACCCGAAAAAAAAGAGAAAGAGAGAGCCAGGAACTCCAGAACCATCAGAAGAGACCTGCAGCTGAGAAAGGAGTGGGCCCAAGGAGAACAAATTTTGAAGAACATCAAGGTCGGTTGAAGGAAAGGAGAGGGAGGAGGAGAAGGACACCGAGCCCAGGTTCCCCTTTTGCAA
>NW_010166992.1:0-4761 GCF_000695765.1 Mesitornis unicolor
TGGAGGAGCTGTAAAGGTCCCTTCAACCCAGTACGTTCTGTGATTCTATGAAATATCCAGTACACACCACTTGTACCCGAACGCAGACGCTGTGCTGGATCAGTGGCACTGGGTGTTTTCCTGTTCCGTTGAAGCATCTTTTTTCCTGTTGGAATGTGCTGAGTGTGGAAACATGGGTTTGGGTAAATACGTGAGGGTTTTTTAACCAACGTGTTTGTGCTGTAGGTACGACTGGCTTTGGGACAGGAACAACAGGAGGTCTTTTTGGTCAGCAGTCCCAGACTACGAGTCTCTTTAACAAGCCTTTTGGACAAGCCACGACAACACAGAACACTGGCTTCTCTTTCAGCAACACCACTCTCGGGCAGCCGAACACCAACACGATGGTAAGAGAAACTCTTTGAACCTTGAAAGGTGTGAGCTGTGGTGTAGCTGCTCCAGCTTGACACAGTGATTCAGGCCTTCCTCGAACTCTGGGACAGCTTTGTAAACTTAGGATGCAAAGCTTTCCACGCTGCTACCTGAGCTGACAGCTTCCTGTCAGTCAAGACTTTTCATTCCCCATAACCGGACAGCAACGCAGCTTTTAACAAAACTTTTCCCATTCCCTCCTGTAAACAACCTGCTCTCCATCAAGTCAGGTATTTCTGACCACCTCCACACAGATGAAGTAATTCTGTTTTAAACATTCTGTGGTAATTCTTTAACAATTCTGTACTTTCTGGTGACTACTGAGCAGCATTCCTGGGCTCTTTGGATGGAAAGATGCTGCATAGCGGTAACTTGCTGCATAGACAGAGGCTTTGGCTTCAAATACATACTGTGTTCTTTCTGAACGTCGTGACTTCTAGAAAACTGAAGTGTGTAAAAGCAACTTTTTCCTTCATCACTTTTTCCTTCATCTTAGTGATGAGGAAATTCCAATATCCTTTTAAGCTTGGAATACATTTTTTTAATAATTTCACCTTTTTTGTAACCAATCTTTCAGCAAATGACTCGGGCTGCTGCAGCTCCTTCCACCCACCACCTTTCCCTAGCAAAAGGAGTAACATTGTGGCATCATTTTCTGACCTGTCTTTGCCTGGCAGTGCTGTTACCAGTGCTGGACTTCGGAAAGTGTTGCGGTGTTGTCTTACCATGGTTCCTCATTGTAGGGTCTCTTTGGGGTGACCCAGCCCTCGCAGCCTGGAGGCCTTTTTGGAACAGCTGCCAACACAAACGCTGGGACTGGATTTGGAACTGGAACTGGGCTTTTTGGACAAGCTAACACTGGATTTGGTGTTGGCGGCTCGGTATGTGTGTATTTAAATAATGAAAATAAAAGTATTAAAAAAAAAAAAATCAAATGACTTTGAGTCTTGTTCCTGGGTGCTGATTTTTGTAAAAGTAGTGTTATCTTAAGAGTGCCTAAGATACAAAAGCAGTGTGGCTTTATGTAAGCTGAAGGGTGCAGTGTAAGCCTGTGCCACAGAACTGGTGTTGCAGAAATGAGGCTTTTTACCAAGTAACGTCCCGAGCGAGAGCAGACATCAAGAGTCTCCCTGCCTGCGCACTGCCAGGGATGTCTCAGCCTAGGGTTGACAGTGCAGGCGTTGAAGTTGTGGTGCTGACTGAACTGAAAACAAAGTCGACATTCAGGCGTTTTGGTTGTAAAGGAGTGAAAATCACAGAATCCTTTAGGTTGGAGTGGGGCCTTAAGTTTATCGACTCCAGCCATGACCCTTGTCTGCAGACGGCGCTTGCTGTGCCCTAGTGCAGGTGTATTCCTGTCATATTAGTCTGTCACCTTTCCCAATCTGTGTTTTCTTGCAGACCCTCTTTGGTAACAAGCCTGCCGGGTTTGGAACCACCACGACCAGTGCTCCCTCGTTTGGCACAACCACTGGCAGCGGGCTCTTTGGTAAGAAACCAACCGTGACTTTAGGAACCAATAGAAACACTTCCAGTTTTGGTACATAAAAAAAAAGGGAGATTTCAGTCATTTAAAACTATACTGCATATACCACACACTTGGCTGCTGAGTATTGCGTGCTAAATGGTTCTAAATATTAAAAATCTCAGGCAAGCCGTGCTTCTGACGCATGCTGCTGCAGGGAAACATCTTGGCTTCTGTTTTATACCTTTCCTCTTCCTGCTCCCTGGCTCAAGAAAGGGGAGAGTTAAATAAAAGTACCACCCTTGCAGTGAGTGCTTAAGAGAAGGTGTCACCTGTGATTGGAAACTCCTGAAATCGTAGAATCCATAAAAGCCAGAGGTTTGTGATGAGGCTGTAAATACAGTGCGGTCGCAAAGGAGTGCGGAAGGACACGGGGTAAATCAGTGGTATCTGTAGCTTGGTGGCAGGGCCGAGGAGATCGTGCGCTGGAGTGAGGGTGAAGTGAAGCAGCCAGTTGCAGTTTAACTGGTCGCCGTTGTTGTCTTTTGTGGCGTGAAGGATCAAAGTCCTGCAGAACTGGGTCTTGTGTTAGTGTTGGCGCTGACAGCAGTGCTGGAGAAGTGGTGCTGCGTGAGTGGGATGGAGCAGGGAAATGTGCAGTGGTAGTCCAAGGACATGAGGGGCCTCCTGCACGGGGCTTCTCTTAAACTGTTCTGTTTTCTTGACTCCAGGAGCAACAAATCTGTGTTCCTGAAAGTGAGCAGGAGTGGTTTTAGATCTTGACATCTGTTCTTTTTTTATTTTTTAAATATATTTTAATACCAGCATTGCAGAGTAGCGCCCCAGAAAGCACAGCTGTGGTGTGGTGACCAGCCTTGGGCCAGTGGTTACCAAACTGTGGTAATGCTAGTTATAATAACTGTTAATAATTAGTTGTGACAGCAGCTTCCAGGCCCGTTGTTCTGTTCTCTAAGGTCTTCACAGCCACTTCAGTCAGCGTGTTGACCCTGCTTGGTGGTGCCCAGTCCCGGCTGTAGCATGTGTTCTTCATTTGCCTGCATTACTCGCATTGGTGGAGTTGACAGGAAAACCGGAGTTGGTTCAGAGGTGTTTCTGCTGTTGGTCCCTGGCTGCAGTTTTTCAGTTCAATTCTGGTTTTGCATACTAACCAGCCATGGGATGGTGTCACAGCCATCAGTTGAAGAACTGATGTGTCTCATGTTAGATTTGAGCTGTACTTGGTTATAATTAGAGATGTGTTTCTGAACTGTGTGCTTGTACAAATAGGAGTCGTTACCTGCTTTGTCGGTCAGAGTCGAAGGAGCACGTGTGTGGTATAAACACTGACAGACTGAATGCATTCCGTTCTGTTGCCAGACACAGCATCACCGTGCCTGTTCTGGCTTTCAGTAAAACTTTGACATTTGTAACAAATTGGAAAGCTTCAGGTGGCAAAACATTCTTTCTCTTGACCGATATTTTCAGTGTTATGTTCATAACCAATATGTTTTTACTGTTGAAGTCCCTTCTTGCTGCTGGTCAGTTTAACTTGCGTTGTTGGAAATGGTGTGAAATTTCTCCTTAACTGTGGCAGGGCTGTCTTTGAGCTGGTGACACTTCTTTAGTTAGGTGTTTTTAATTTCATGTTTATTAGTGTTACATTAATGAATTACTGGTTCTGTTCTTGAAGGTTTTGGTGCCAACACTGCTGGAAATAGTTTGTTTGGAAATAAGCCTGCGACCGGGACGCTGGGAACTGGACTTGGCACAGGGTTTGGAACAGGTAAAAAGTTTACCAGCTTATTTCAAGCCAGCCTACGCGTAGTCTTCCCACTTGGTTGATAATACAGGTTTGTTGTTTATTGTTAGCTGTAATGTAAATGTTTTAGCCTGAAGCCGTGAATATCTGTCTCGAATCAGAAGCAAGCAGAGCTCGCTAACAGTGCTAAGTGACCTGTTAGAAACTGCAGGCAGCGTTGCTTACAGCGGTGACTCACGGCTCAGCAAACTGCTGGTGTCCTCTGTGTCCAAAGGCTGTGATCGCCTGAGTGTCTGTAGCACTCATGGCCATGATGAATGTTTCTTGCAGTTTAAGAAGTAATCAGTCCTCTGTTGTGGGGTAAATTGGCTCTCAAGTTTGTCACAGTCTTGTAGTAACTCTCCGTCATCTCTCATGCCACAGCTCTTGGGGCAGGACAGACATCGTTATTTGGAAACACCCAGCCTAAACTTGGGGCCACGCTAGGAACAGGAGCGTTTGGAGCGCCAGGATTCAATACATCGACAGCTACTCTGGGCTTTGGAGCCCCTCAGCCTGCTGTGGGTAAGTGTGCGTTAACCTGGCTGTGATTGCTGCTGCCTTGTTTCAGATGTGCCCGAACATAGGAGCACATCCCACCTGAATGCTTTGGAGGGAAACAAATGGTTTGAGCATGTGTTTCAGGCTACATCTGTTCTCAGGAGCAGTGGAGGCGATGTTAATGACGTTCTTTATATTATATTTTTTAAGTAATTCAGAGTTGCTTAACATTACTAATAATTGCAGCTGTTTTAGAGCTTTGTCTTCAAGATTACTAATGCATTTCCCATCATTGAATCTTGGGCAGCAACAGTAGGTGCTTGTTTGGTGTTTGTTTTTGGTAAAGAAACTGTGGTGTTAGCTTCTTCAGTAATTCCAGGTAGGAGAGCTAGCGGGACTTAATGAGCAGGCAGGCTGTGCCATATGAAACAAACGGTCTTTAGGTCCAGGCACTTGTGCTATCGCTTTGTAAGTTAAAGTGTCTCCCACTCCCAGCAGTTTTTGCCCTGTTTGGTAGATGTGAGCACCTGAAATGGCACACAGAACTAATGCTTCAGCCTCCTGAGGCTGTGATTTCAGGAGAACT
>NW_010166993.1:0-25769 GCF_000695765.1 Mesitornis unicolor
CCAACCGAGCGATTCTGTGATTCTGTGTAAACAAATTAACTAAATTGTCTTACACAAGACTCTCAAGTCAAGTTTCTAAGCTCAGTTGCAAGGTTACCTGGCCATAAACTAGGTCAGAAGGTTGTAAATATAGTAGTCCTCAAAGTATTTTGGTGTCTTTCATCCATGGTCGAGACAGCAGAAGACATTCAGAAATACAGTTCTTTTCCCCTCTCTCTTGGTTTTAAATGGATAAAATTTTTAACTGTTGTGAATCCAGACTCTGCTCCACATATATATGCTGAATACCTTTGACAACGAATTTCCATAATCAGACCAGACTGTCCAGCACAGTGATGTGTACACAGAATTATTAAAGATGCTGTAGTCAGGGAAATATGTATATTACAGAGTTTATGCAGTACAATATTGTTGTAGGTTTACTGGAAGAGTATTTTCCCTTGATAAATGCAATATGTCATTGTCATACATGGCCCTTATACCCAGTTCTGAGAGGCCACTAAGAAGGTGCCGATAGGATGTTGACAAATATGTTCAACCTAAAAGATTGATGCCCGAGGGCCTGACTGGCTCTTTCCAAAGGTAGTTTATTCATTGAGCTGTTTGAGCTGTTATTACACATTGCTTTCTGAAACAATATTTTTCTGCCCCTAACTACCTTTAATTAGCCTTTTGCTTTCTGCAATGGGGCTCCAAAGAAAAAGCATTAGCAAGAGTGTGTGCATCTGTGTCAGTCAAGACCTCCCTGCAGTGATTTCCAAACTGTATCTATAGAGAACTTTAGACTCATGCCTGCAGTGCCCATGAAAGAAAAATAAATCAATAGAGAAACTGAGTGATTGAGCTATGAAACTGTTCACATTGAATAGTGGCTCTAACCCTCTTAACTCATTCTGTAGCTCTACATCCTAACTGCAGTTGGGCTGGGACCAGGGATCTGAGCACTGTAACTGGGCAGATCTTCAAGGGCTTATGTGCCGCACTTCCAGGAGGAGGTGAACACCAGCAGCTGGTTCAATGAAGGGAAGTGCCCCATTCCTTTCACTAGGTCTTATGCTATATACACCACGCCACTGCCTCTGATCATGCAAATATAACTGCACTCTTCTCCTTATTGCAGAGTATGCTAAGCAGCCTCCAAGGTTCTATGTCCACACCAGCCTAAGGTTCCCCCAAAGACTGAATCAGTGAAGCTTCCTCAGTGCTGAACATCCTGCTGTAATTGCATTGCTTACCACCTTGCTGATGCTGGGCACCAGGATGCTCCAGGCTGTACCTGTGGCATGGTATCTGTATAAAAATCTGGAGAAGCTGCAGATGCTTTCATTCTGCCCTGGCTCATCTGTGTACCCCACACTCTGTAACCAGCACCACGTAGCTTTTTGTAGGAGGCATTGCCAACCTCCTGTCATTAAGCAACTTACCTTGCATCAAAAAGAATATGTGCATTTACAGAAGAAATATAATTACTTGAGTAAAAGCCATATCCTGGTTTACCAGCACTTCCCACTGTCCTCAGCAGACTTGTCTGTATCCACTAGGCAGCCCAGGTAGAGCTGGCAAACCTGGACCCACCCTCACAGGCTTGATCTGCCTAAGTGGCCTCAGACCATAAGAATGCCATCAGTCCTCCTCTAGGGTTTGAGCATGCCAGAGGATCAAAGAGCTTCCTTTAAGTGCAGATCTCATATAGTGGGGAAGAAAATGTGGGAAGGGGAAATTAGGACTTTTCGCCTCATACATGTGATGGGAATTCAGGAGTTAATGTCTTTCCCTGGGGCAGGGCAGGAGACAAGATGACACCATGAATAAACACTTGTCTCCCAGCAAGGGCCAGAAATACTGATTGGTGCCCAGGACAAAGACATCTTTTGTTTTCTTGAGCCACAGGTCATATGCAAAGCCCAGCTGAGGTCTTGTCTTTTTGTTCTCATTTAGAAATCAGGTGAAGCACTGAACCTACCTTGAAAGAGGATCTCTAATGGGACAGCCAGGCCCACTCACATGGGGGAGTAACAAAGTTATGGTACTTGAGGGCCTCTTGTCAGTAACTCTGTCTTTTGCCAATAGGATTTGTTAATAAATGCAGAATGAGGGCTGAGACATACACCTAAGGAGCACCACAGGGCACATGGATAAGCCAAGGCAGCAGATAAGGTCACTGGGATGTATGCATCATGAAGCACACCAAGTAAACAGAGACTTTGAAAAGATGTGCCAAACATAAGTGTGCATGCGCACTGGGGTGGAAAAAGAGTGGGTATGGGCTATGCTGTACTGCAGTTTGGGCTACGGAATGACATCTACAAAGTTGTCCAAGCACAAGATACTCTAGACATCTTTGTTAAATCACCCTAGAGGACATTGCAAGGTCTAAATGTCCTTCCTAACATATGAATAGAAATATCGCTGATGATATTCCACAGGAAATATGGACAATCAACAGGGTCTCTAAAACTCAAAATAAACCAGTATTAAAATAATCTTATTGAATGTCTTTAAAGTGAAACATGGAGGTCTTCACAGATTCAAGACTTTGCCTATTAAAACCATGTTCATGATATGATTAGCAGTGTACTTTTGAAAAAGGGATTAAAGAAATCTTGGAAAGCATTGTATTACTTATCACTTACTAAATGCGCTGCTAATTGAAGTCTTGAGTTGCTGATAAGAACCAGAGAGTGGTCTCAGGAACCGGCTAAACCCGACCCCCCAGATTGAGCAAGAACCAGAGAACAACAGAGTCTGCGCACAAACAAGGGTTACTAGCGGTCACGGAAAAAGGTTCTCCAGCATGACCACCAGAAGGTACTGCGCAAGCGCAGTTAGGAGGAGTTTATGGAAATGACTTCCTGGAACTAATCTTAATACGAAGCGGGGATAGGTCATGCATATGTATAGGCGTATTGGGAAATCTTATGTATATGTAACATTTTACCGCATATAACCTCGGCGAGCAGCGGCACTCGGTGCACAAGGTTTTAAGAAAGATCTACCTTGCTGCCCACCGGTGAATAAACATACCTACTTTACAATCTTACGGATTGTGGGGTCTGCTTTGTATCCGCACGTCACTTTCAGCTCATGCCACAACCTTTTCATTGATAAGTCTTTGCATAGAAGAAGTTTGTACTTATTTTTCCTTCACGGAAAGTTAGAGGGACCAGTGAAGAGAATACACGCACAGAATCTTTCAAAAGCTAGCTGCATTCAAAAGATTTTTTTAAAATTACCTTGGGGAAAAAAAAAGAAAGTCATAAAGCTTATTTGTTATGTTACCATGGGATGATTTTTTGAGGAGTCATAGAACCAGCTGAGAACTATGACCAGTCTGCAGTAAAATGAAGTGCTGAGGCAATATAACATAGTTAAAAACCGCTAACAGAATAAAACTAGAGTCAGCATGAAAAGTACAAACTTCACCAATTATGAATTTATTATGAACAAAAAATAATTCTGTTGTAGATATCTATTTTACAAATATCCTCAACACACAGGCGTTCAGTGTGCCTTAGAGAAGATTATATGTTTATCTTCTTATTTGTGGTAAGGCACAGGAGCTTTGCAGCTCTGTGCATGCATTGTAGTTTAACCCCAGCTGGCAACTAAGCACCGCAGAGCCACTTGCTCACTCTCCTCAATTGGGACAGGGGAGAGAACTGAAAGAGTAAAAGTAAGAAAACCTGTGGGTTGAGTTTAATGGTTAAAGCAAAAGCCATGCACACAAGCAAAATAAAACAAGAAATTCATTCATTATTTCCCATCGGCAGGCATCGTTCAGACATCTCCAGGAGAGCAGGTCTCCGTCAGGCATAACTGTTACTTGGGAAAGCAAATGCCATCACTCCAAATGTCCTTTATATGCTAGGCATGATATAATATGATATGAGATATCCCCTTGGTCAATTAGAGTCAGCTGTCCCAGCTGTGTCCCCTCCCAGCTTCTTGTGCACCCCCAGCCTGCTCACTGGTGAGATGGGAAACAGAAAAGGTCTTGACTCTGTGTAAGCACTGCTCAGCAGCAGCTAAACACCCCTTTATTACTGTCACTGTTTTCAGCACAAACGCAAAACATAGCCCCATACCAGCTATTATGAAGAAAATTAACTCTATCCCAGCCAAAACCAGCAAAGCATGTCAAGTGGGAATATTCTTCGGTGTACAGAATACAGGTGAAGTTTTCTTTAAACAAAGAAATAAACGCCCTCCTGAATCATTAAGGATCTTGATTATCTCCTTCGCCTTAGATAACTTACATTACTTAGTCTTTCCTCTGACTTTTTCAGTTTTTCAGTTTTTACTGAAAGACGATTCTGCAAACAGTAAAACTCAAATTTACTGTGATGGCTCCAGAGAAAACTGCCATGGGAGAATAGTTAGACAGGTGGCCAGGCTATGCTCCCAGGTTTTTTTTTACTTTATATTTTACCTTTGAGATTAGACTATCCCATGATTAGATCCTCTTATGCTCATGTTTCTCTATCCATTATTGTCTTGTTTCTCATGTATCATTAGCAAAACTGTTTTTCCTAAAACTGAGTTGAGGGAATTTCTTGTGAGCTTATGATTCATGTGGGTTCAGCTGAAAGATCAGGCTTTTAGTTTGTAAGCAGATTTTGTCTTTCAGGTCATTTGTGTGAGTGGTTGCCAGAGTCAGTGGTAAGAGTTGTGAGGATGATCCATATTATTCACGCTAATTGCTGTGCCTGCCCCAGGCTTGACATAAACAGCTGGTATAATAAAAAGATCCATAACCGAGGTCTTATTTCACATCAACCAAGAGCAACAGCGTAAAATGGCTACTTGATGTTTTCCTAGATTATAGAATATATTTCTAACCCAAAATGTTTGTCACAAATGTGTCCTGATATAGTATGACAATGTGTCCTGATACTGTGCCATTCCTTTGTTGTAATGGTTGCTAGCAGTGGAAGAGTGCATGCAGAGATCTGTAGAGTTTGGCAGCAGGTATCTGAATAGAAATAAATTCCTGTACAATCAAATTTGGATCATATGTGCTACATTATGTACTCTTATACCCTCTCTCCTCAAGCAAACAAAAACCTGGATAAGTCATAACAAGCTTTTGTCAACAGAAGAATGAAACAGAGAATTTCATACAAAATGGTACCTTTCCTTTGGTAAATTTAATGAGCCAGAAATAGGAACAGTATCTTGCCATAAGCAGAGAATATTACCTAAGAAACAAAATCAGCAAGAAATCAACTCTTCAGTATACTTCATTGTATTACAAGTACCTAATCCAGGTTTTAAAATGTGTTGACAGTCTTTCTTCTGCATAAGAATACGTAGGTAGTTTAAGTGTTTTTTGATTGATAAATTGCCGTTTCAAAAGCACTTTTTCATTGAAAAGTACCCACTTTTCTCAGGAAACCACATCTTTACTTTGTGTTTTTATTTTTAATGGACTGTTCTCTAATGTCTTATCTGTTTCTTCGCAGGGGTTAAGAGGAGTGAAGACATAGGGCCATGTTTGTTGTTTGTGATTCACAAACCTCTGTACAAGAAATGTAAGAAATCTTGGCTTTAATAAATCTATTTGTTTTAACCTTTTAAAAATCTGTATTCATAGTTATTGGGTATTTTCTTTTCTGTTTTGGGGAAAGAACTTGGCATATGTTAGAAACTGGATGATAGCAAAGTTCTCCAATCAGATCTCACAATCTGTTCTCCCAAGTCTGGACTGTGGGACTGTGTTCTCCTTTTCCCCTCCTGCTCTTGGATCCTCCGCTCAACAACAGGATGCTAACTTCACCTGTGCACTGCAGCCCCTTCTGCTAAAGCTCAATGTGCTAACCTCTTCTAACAACAAAGGTCTGTTACATAGCAACGTTGCTGATCTATTTATTATATATATACATATATAAACAAAAGAAAATAATAATAGTTTTTATTAGGTGATTTTACATCTCTTTAAATGTTGCAACACCCTGTGCATTTCACCCAACTGGGAAAGAAATATTGACTGAGCTGGAAGATAAACACAATTTTTGTGCAATGAGTCTGGCTTCATCCAGGATATGCCTCCAAATGCTACTCCATGGAGGGTGCTTGTGGAGATGAAAGGGTAAGTAAAAACTCATTGAGTTCTTGGCTGCTTCTTTTAGACTGTGTAAGATAGGGTGACTTAGTGAAGCACATGCAAACTCTTCTAAGCTCATCATAAAAGATCTGCTAAGTGGATGCTGCTGAGAGAATAATCAGCACATCTCTCGTCCATCCATTCAACACCATCCCTCAGTACTCAGCTCATTCTTCACATAGGTCTGGCCAGTTGAAGGGATGCCAGCAAAGGGAATTTTGCAGCTGCTTTGCACTGCTGAAGTCTCCAGCAGCGCTCCCGGCTGACCTCCTGTCTCAAGGTCCCTCTGGTAATCTATGCCACCAGATGCCAGACTGGAGACTAGAAATAGAGGCAGAATTAGAACAGAGAAATTACATTTTGCCTGGGAAAAAAAAGGAAGGAGGGAATTCTTGTCCAGTTTCCATGAGTGAGTGTTTCATGCAGAACACATGCTGGCTATAAAATCTCAACTTGCTGGGCCCATCTCCTTGCACGGCTGCTTCATATTTTTTATTCTAAAAAATGATTGCTGTGACAACAGCCTCATGAGTCTCAGACCATGCTGACAAGCATATCTTCTGAAGGGGCTAAACAGCCAGCATGGGCCTTGGTTGTTTCAGACAATTTTCACTCAGGATTTAAAACCTCTGTGAATAAGAGCTTTAAAATCTGCCTCCAAAAGAGTGGTTGATGCACTGGGTATATGAGGAAGATTTAACACCCCAACAAGCATGGGGCGAAGGACATGAGGCTCACTGAGCCATTTGCTACATGCTTTCTGCCCGGTGGGATACTTTGATGAACACAAAGCGTATTGATGAGGGTATTAACAGAATGAAATGGAGAATGCTGTCTCCATAGAATCAGGGAAGTCTCAGAGATGACATTGTCACATTTAGATTTTCCTGAACAAATGAAATAAACTGGAAGATTCTGTTTTTATAAATCGATCTACAAGGATACTAAAAATACTAGTTATAAACCTAGCCAGCTGAATTTGCAGTCCCCACTGATCCTCACTTTGAGATATCACAACCTTTTCCTCTGGGGCAGGATTTTCAGAAGCACTCAGTGTTTGTGTGAACCTTCTCTTAGTGAAGTGAATGACAAATAGGAGATGTAAATTTGCTGTGAAAGAAGGTAGGAAATGGTTAGGAAGGAGATATGTAACCCCATGCCTATGTACAGATGCTGGGTGGTGTGTTTTATGTCACCTGGAAAAAAGCTGAAATGCTTCATCTGCTTACCTGTGTACACCTGTGGAAGCTAAGTTGGGTCCAATAATGAAGCTATTTGTGCATCCCCAAGTGCATTCGTAACACAGCTGGATAAATACATGCGCAGGCACCTAGTGTAAATAGCCCAGGATTAAAATGAAATTTACTCGTAGAGATCTATGGCTGTACAAAATTGCCATAGTTTTACTGTCTCCTGTCTTTTTCAAGTTCATCCACGAAACTTCAAGGTTCTCTTAAGAGAGTTTCTCCTTTTGAAGATATTGCATAAACAGTTACAAGAAAGGTTTAAAAGGCTCTTGCATCCCTTTAAATGTATCTTTTGTCTAAAGGGTTATATCTCAGATCTTCTTACAAAAGGGATCTCACTGGTGATCTTTTATAGTGTAAAATGAAACTCGTATGTGATTTTTACAATCCAGGAACTTTTGCCCTTATTAATGCTGTGCAGTAAGTAAGAACCTTTGCAGAGCTGCAGTGATGAGATGGATGCTCAGGATAACAGAGGATGCCTACTGCAAACCTTAGGAGATTTTGTTCTTTAAAATAATGTAATAGATTATACCTAGGAACATACTGGAACTATCTCCAAGGTCTCATCATGCATGAGTATTTATTTATAATGCAGCTTTATCTCATCAGTATATTTCCATTAAGACAGAAACACTTTCTTCAAGGAGACCTACTGTTTGAACAACAGTGTTGGTGGTAGTTTTTTTTCTTTGTCCCTGGAGTCAGTACACAATGCAAGATTACATTGAAAAATCACATACTATTTCTTAGCTTACATACCAAAATTTTAAGGGAAAGGTTGGGGGAAAGAGCACTGGACCATTTAAGAAAAATAAATTGCAGAAAACTACTACAAACAGCCTTTTAAAAACACATTATCTCTTCTAGTTTTTTCAAAGTTAACTTTCATGTTTGTATCTTGGTACTAACTTCTTAAGAGAAAAAAATCTTTGGCCTCCTGTTGTTACATTGTACTGATGCCAGTAATAAAGATCTAAATTTGGCCTTGAGCTACATTTCTCCAGGGAGGTACAAGCAGTTATAACCATAGTTAGACGGAGGTGACTGTCTCTGAGGGTAGCGGGTAGGGAATCTCACAAAGAGAAAGCTTCTAAGATCCTGTTCCCCTCGTCTTGTATCCTCTGGCCACCCTTGTTATTCTCACCTAGACAAAATAACATCAACCAACAGCACTCAAGTGAAATCAAGCTGTAGAGGTGATAAAGAAGCCAACTGTCTTCCAGTGAACCAAAATGCTACTTCTGTCTATAAAGTGTCATACTGATGAGTCATCTTGTCATTATTACATAGAAAATGACTATGTTTGCTAAATATGCCAGCTAATCTATTGAAGTTTCACTCAATGGGAATCAGTAGAATCTATTATACATCGCATTAATCCATTAATGAAAGCAACATCTGCAAGTCAACTGGTTCTGCTTTTTTGTCTATATTCAAACAGTGCATTTCAAAGAAGTGCCCAATAAAATGTAACTATTTATCAAGCCATAAGTGCTCTCTTCAGAATTTAAGGAATTACTCATTAATAGTCTTTCATGATGTAATTTAATTGAGCTCTCAGGAGATGAGTGACACACCTATGCGAAGTGATAAGGCAATACTTTTTCAGCCATGATTTTAACCACATCACTTAAATGCTTGCAAGTTTTGTTTTCATAATGGATACAGGCACCTGTGTAACTTCTGCTGTAGCTGTTAGCTCCAGCTGCAGAGCTCTAGGTTATATGCAAACAAGTCTTAGCCATTTCAGTCAGGTAAACACCATAATCAAAATGACTGGGCTGTCTCCTGTGATTAAGTTGAGGAGATACTATCTGTGACTGAAACAGATGACTACAAGGCTAATCCTTCACTTAAAAAAGGGAATATATCTGACATATTTGCCTCCGAATGACTAAGAAGGTGGGCTGGAAAGGTTAGGTTCACCTCACCAAACACAGAAACATTTCAACAAATTGAATTTCCTTTAGAGGCAATCAGGAAGAGTAAGCACTTTCAAGGTATAACTCATCACACTACAGGTATCTAAAATAGCTCACATGAGTTGTGTGCTAATGGTACTTATTCCTCTCTCTGACTACAAACATATGTCATCTGACTAGCTTAGGTATAAGCATCTCTGTTGTAGTTGTTTAAAATAAGTGTATGTACAGGTTGAAGGATGGCACTGGAAAAGTAGTGGGTTTGTTGGGCCACTAGATGTTGTCACAACCACAGTGTCACAACTGTACTGACTATATATGTATATACATGGTATGTGGCCTTTCCTTCCATATTGGCATTATGATGACCTGACCTGTGGCCCTGCAAGCTGTCATCTTGGTCACAACACTGGTTTCTACTTGCAGTCAGACAGAACCCTCTCTTTACCATCTCCCCTCCTATCTGTCCTCTTCTCCAGACACTGCTCTGCAGCTCACGGTGACTTTCCTCAGCCCTCTCAAAAAGTGGTATCTGCCACCAACCCCAACTTTCACCAAGCCTCCTACTTCTGACACCACCAGGCTGTCAGCCTTGCTCATGTAGACATGAAAGAGAGTTGTTCCCTTTCTCCCAGTGACCAGCAAATACAGTTTCCACAGCAGAAAGGTCAGACCAAATGCAGCAGTTTCTCCATATCCTAAGTATAACTGTCAGTTCCTCCATCCCCACTCCTTCTCCAGCGTTTTCTAGATTTTCAGGTGCATTGCCAAGATTTTTGCTAACAGAACCATAACGCATCCACAGTCTCTATCCCTCCTCCTTCACTCTCTTTCTCACTCCTTGCTTTCTCCTTCATATCCATTGCCAAGCTTCTCTGCAAACTTGTAAGACAATCAGGCAGCTCTAGCAAGACTACTAAGATAATTAAGAACATATATACACAGACATAGTTTGCTTCTGACTGAGAAATGCTTGTGGGGAAATACTGCTTTATTAGAACATATTTTATTTATTCAGCACATGTTTATTATCATCCTTTATTAGAACAATTAATGCAGTTAGAAAAAGTAGAAAAGCTTTTAGGCACATAGTTCTTTCTCAGAGCTGCTGTTCAGCTTACATATTAATGATGAATTAATAATAAGAGGAGAAAACTGCCGAAGTTTTACCATTAGTCTCTGTTGCAGGACTTCCACACCCAATGGCCTTAAGAAGCAATCAATGATGGCCTGCCCCCACCTCCCAAGGAGAATGCAGTCAAAGATAATTTATGTTTCACAAAAATAATCTCCTTCTGTTCCTTGTCTTGCTTCCTTCGCCCCTAATCTGCTATGATATGTTAACACAAGAGAGAATTAATGGTTTAATTTAGACTTTAAGCCTCCCTTTCATAAATTCTGTATTTAATGTGAATTTCAGGAGTGCAAGAAATGCAGAATAAGATTTTTCATCTGTAAGCTTCAAGCAGAAATATCTGAGGCTAATCTGCAACTAGTGTAAATTAATACAGTTAAGAAGTGAAGTCTGTATGGAGTTATGTAAATTTACACTAGATATATAGGTTTGTTTCCTTTGGGTTTACTGTTGTTTTGTTTCGTTTTTTTTTTTGTCTGCTCTCCTATTTGTAGTGCACTGTGTACATTTTACAGGATTTGAATATGGACCGAGCTGTGAAATTTTGCGGACCATGACAAGCACTCATTTACACAGGTAATCCAGTGCGATCACTCAGCCTAAGCACTCACCAGCAAGAGAATGGTTTTATTCTGATACTACAAGAATCCATCAAGTGGTTCTTTGATGTTACTTTGGTCCCAGTTTGAGATTTCCCTGTGTATTCTAGCAGTGCTCTGACTTTTGCTTTTTCATGGTGGGGAAAGCAGGAACAAAGTCAATATTACAGGAAGATAATCAGATACCTACATGTGAAAATGACACAGGATTTTGTTGTCACTTTTCTCCCACACAGGGATGACTTGCTTGTTTCAAAACCCTGTCTGTTCTACACATCCTTTAGGGGTCCATTCATGGATGTCCTACTTTCATGACCATAAACTGTGCTAATAAATATCTACATTTATAAATGAGGAACCAAAAATTAAATGCTCCTACCTTCACTCACTCAGATGATGACTACCTTCCGTGGCTTGGGAATGCTCCCAGCTCAAGGGTTTTGGTGTCTGCCCTGAGTTTCAGATCCACGGTGGGATGAGGTCCAGGTGCATACAATCAGTCTGGAGCTGAGTCCAAACATAAAGGAACCAGAAGCTTTTTCTGGCTGTGCGTATTTTGGTGTGTTTTGTTTTATGATTTATGAAAGTCTGCAAATTGCGGAGACATGGAGACAATACAGATCATATTAATACCACGTTCACCTGCTCTAACATCAATGCGTTCCTTTACTCCCTCAAGTCCTTTACCTTGCTCTCAGCAAATCTCCTAATAGCTGCATTCACTGCACAATTAGCTATGAATTCCCTCCGTAGCATCCGATATGTGCATTGAATAAAGCAGGTGTCTTCAGAAACGTGGGATGTTACAAAGCAATTAAGACTGCAGCATAGATACAGAAAATGTAAAAGCAGCATGAAAACCTGGATTTGGCATTTGCTGATTTCCAAGTTTTTGATTTGGCAACTTATGCTGAAGAGTTCTTTCACTGTGAGCATTTGGGTTTAGTATAATTCCCTCTGTTGTTTTAGTAAGAGGTAATAGGATGCCTAGCAACACATCAGTGCACATCATCATCTGAGCTTCAACTTCCCAAATACACTGCTGCCACCTGATACGAAGGGTCACCAAAGAGGGAACTACCACCCTGCACTAGATTGGGCTCTCTTGTTTCTGGAGAGCCTGACTCAGTATTCTGTGCTGCGCTGCCTCACCTGGTGGCTCTTGGAGTCCTTGCCATGAGTTGGGGTCCCAATGTGTACAAGAGAATTCGAGTTTATTTTTAATGTAAGTGTCAGCTTAAGCTGAAAAGAGCTTCACAGGGTATTTCCTGAGCCCAGAAGCTTCTACTTGCTGGTTTTGAAAGGTCTGCCTAATGCCAGCAGGAGGAGTTTTTCCAGAAAATGTCCCAAGGATCTTTTCTAACAGAAAATATTAGGCAATTTACTTTTATGAGTTGAAACTGCCTTTTTCAGTGAGAAATATACTGTAAATAAATGGAGTTATCCTGGTGTAAAACTGGAGGAACATAGTGGCAAAGAAGCTGTATCTGTGTTGGTGTTTACCACTGATGTATGAGGCTTTTCTCTTTCATAAGAAATATACACGGCAATTGAAACTAAATCAGTAAATATTCCTAAACGTGAGGCTTAGAGCTATGTTTCCTCCAGCAGCTGCATCTCAAACCCTTTTGTGCATATGAACACTTCCTACTATTGCACATAGTGTGAACTTCTTTGCCTTTAATTTTTACTTTTCAGCTATTCAATTTGTAAGTTATTTACATCTGAGCTTATGACATCAGGCTTATCTGAACACTTGGTTGCACATGCTGCAGTTAAAAAGAGGAGGACTGTTGCATTGAACTGACAAGTCCTCAAACATCAGATGTTCCCAAAAATCCCAAACACATCCTTCCTCATGCTGTGACTTACCCAGACATCTTGCCTTAAGCAAAGACAGAAAGATAAACCTTCAGTTGTGTCCTGCAGGTGGACATTTCACATTGCAAACATTGAGCTAAAATAGATTTTTCACCTCCTTTCTTTCTGTTCCACATTTACACACAAAATCTAGTGTATCTTTTAACTTTGCCATTAAAGACTACTACATTAAAATGTTTTGATTGCTGTACTTGCAACCACTATATATAAAATACAAGCCTCTACAGCCTTTTTGCAGAAAGTATAGCATAGATAGCTAGGGTAAAGTTCTAACATGGTCCTTCATAGGCTTATGAACAACAGCTTAATTATATATTCATAGTCATCAAAGCTGTTGATTGGAAAAGCATTGAATTTTAGATGGTCTTCAGAATAGGTAAACAAACTTGGCATTCAAAACAAAACAAAACAGAGCAAAAAAACCCTCTGCCTGTTTTTTGAGTCTGGTTTTTTTTGTTGAGGTTTTTTTTTCTTTTCTTTTAATCTAAGCAAGGCTCAGTGGAACAACACAATTACAGGTGATGTACAGATCTCTACATTACAACTGGAAGAAACAGAACTACAACATGCCAACAAGACTGGTTTGCTTGCAGTTTTGAGCTGCCATCAATGCTACTGCTGTGGTGCCTGATTTGAAGTTTCCTGTTTGGATCAATGCAGACATGCACTGGTGTGCAGTAGCTGAATTGCTGGGTGTAGATATCTTTGTAGGTTCCACTGGTTTCAGATAGTTGTTCATGGGAGTCAAAGTCATCATGGAAGATGATCCCTGCTCTGATGTGCTGACAGTATTGGTTAATAGATAAAGTATATTACAGAATGAATAAATAATAGCAAAACACATTAAACTAGATTTATGAGTGTCAGGTTGAAAAATTCTTTGTAGGAGAAGTAGGCTTCTTAGGGAGATTATTTGTGTTTGCTGTGACATATGTTGCAAAAATACAAATGTACAAGACAATGCTCGTAATATTAATTTGTTGTTTGTTTTATGGCATGTTGAAAAGGCTGTCAGGGCCCTGATCAGCCTCACCTGAGGCTTTCACCCCCACCACTGTCCATGGGCCCAGGAGTCTCATTTTGTTCAGTCCTGGGCTCCCATTGTCTGCATGATACGTTTCAGGAGTGCTGGTCCTCAGCTCAGCCACAGTCATTACTCTGCCTGGACTTGGGACCTGCTGATCTGGACCTTGACTGACATCCCAGCTAGGTTTCTTTGTCACTGTGGACCTGCCTGGGAGATGACCAGACTATGTCTGACTGTTTACCCTCATCAGACCCAATCTCAACCTACTGATTGACTTCCCATCTTGCCCATGTACCTGCCTTATCACCACAACTTGCTTGATGATCCAGACTCATGGTTGAAGCTGGCTGCTGTCTCTGGACATGCCCTGCTCACCTCCTTTGGGTACTGCAGGAGGCACCTATCATGCTAGCCATGTTTTCAACCTCAGCTACCTGGTCCTTAGGTAGCTGCCAGCCCTCACTTTTCCCTGACAGAATGTTGGTCAAGCTGTAGTATTTAAAAAATAGTAAATAAGAATGAAATTTCATTTTACAAAATCGGTTGTTTTTTTCCTTATGACAGAAGTATTTGAAGTTAGGGACTTGAAAGTACATTTTCAATCACAATTACAGTGTAAGTGCTGTGAAGTTACAATCACAGTAAGAGCAATTGTTGCATAAACCCTATTACAGAGGAGCTCATTTAAGTCAATTAATTGAAGAAAACTGTTGAGTTGAAGAATCAGAGCTGCTGTCGTAAAGATCAAGCCAATCAAATGTTCAGAGTGTCTTTGCTTACTTTTAGCTTGTGTAGTAGTTTGAACATAATATGAACCTAATAGATCATATGAAACACCCAGATAGTAAAGCTGCTTGGTCATTACCAAAGTAGGTCAGACTTCAATCAGCAACCTCATCCAGTCTCTCCAGGCATCCACTCCTCAAGCATATCTACAGGATGAATATTGTCATTTTTTTCTTCAAGCTAAAGCTGAGTCTCAGCACTGCCAGGTTCTCATCATGCAAACAGCATTGCCAGGTCAGCCATGGAGCCCACCACACAGCAGGAACTGCTGACATTTTGCATAAGAGATCTAATTGGTTGTAGTTATTTTATGCTGTGGGAGTTACAGACAGAAAATTACAACCCACTGTTCACTGTTTGGCTGCCTCTCCCCAAAAGGCACCTAGACTAAACTTTTCTAGAAGCTGAAAGTACAGTTTTAATAACATCTTGCAGCTAAAGAGACTCCACAATTAGCTGCAGATCAGTGGCTGTTTATCAGTCCTACTCCCTCTCTCTGCTTTAGCTTTTGGCAAGATCACTATCTTCTTGCAGTGATGAAAGAGAATATTAAGTACATACATCAAAATGAAAGACATGATAAGTCATTTTTTATCTTGCTGTTTATTAAGACTCTTCATCCCTGATTTATTAAGAGTGGTGCTTTTAATTGATGGTAGTGAAAATTAAAGCTGTATTGTAATAGATTATATCAATATCTCCTTGTACCCAAGACTAAAACTTAAAACCCAATTATTTATTTTTTGTAAGGAACACAGCACTGCATGTTTCTATACAGGAAGCCAGTCCCTTAGGTTGTACTTGCAAACTTAGACTGGCAGCTCAGAAATGTGGGGTGACAATTCAGATATGCTGGTACAATGGGAAGTCATATAGAAATCTGAGATTTAGGCAGGCTGCTGAGAGAATCCTATGAGAAAGAAAGACTGAGACGTAATCGTCAGGCAGATTTTGCAGAGAGGCTGAGGAAAGCCCGCAGTCTGGCTCTTCACACCACTGCAGGAGCAATACCAGTTTTTTCTAGTAAGTTCTTTTCCCTATTCCAAAATGCTGAAAGTATTACCTGTTCTCTGGGAGATCAGGGAACGTTCGTACCCCCCATTCAAAGGAAGTTTGGTGATATAATGTGAAGTGGCCTTAAATATTCATTTGGTTCTTCCTATTTTTATCACTTCCACAGCACCCTGCCACTGAGGTCAGTCAGCTTCCTGCAAGCTGTTGGCTGCTCCCTTGGAGACTGACACTTGCTTTTATAGTCACACTGAGAAGGCATTTCTTTGTGGGCATTACCATGGAGCTTTGCTGGGCACAAGAAAACACAGGAATACAGCAAGAGCCCAGCTTCAAAGCACTAGCTGCTCAGCTGCTCCTCTGTGCACTTCAAGGAACAGCAATCTGCATTATTCTGGATGACTTTTCTTTGCTCCAGTAGATATAGACAGTTCTTAAGAAAGATTCAACATTTATCCAGAAGGAGATTTTTGTCCTATTACTCAGTTCTTAATGAATGGTAGTAGCACCATAAATGTGAGAATGTATGGTTGCCAGTAAAAGTAACCTGTTCACAGAAACAGAGCAAGCAGAGTTGGAAGTGAGAACCCTGATCACCAGGTCTGCTGCCTTGCTGTCACAGAAAACCATGTCATCTGAAGACAGGTGTGCACTGCAGCAAAGGGGACACAGTCCCTCTGATGGTTTTACTTATGTCAGGAGCTTAGAAAGCCAGACTCATTTCCAGTGCGCTTGCTGTCATCAAGAAATGGAGTTACAATATTTGGTACAGTAGCTACTCTTTCTTGCAGATGCAGAGGTTGCACCTTAACCCTTTTTGGTTCCCAACAGGAGCAAAGGCAGCAAGCCAAACTCTCCAGGTCTTTCCCTTCAGTGACTTTGTCCCTTCTGGCATACCAAGACTAAGCCTTGTACTGGTCCTAGGCCCTCATTCATTAACAGCATTCATTAGCATCCAAGTTTACTTACCCTGCAGTGCAGGATCAGCTTGGCAGGTGACATCAGGCACTCTCCATATCAGCTTTTGTTGTTGCAGATGCACACTTGGCTCCAATACAAAGTACCAACATGTGTTTTCTGGTCCCACTGCTGCTACTGGGAGCCATTGCAGGCAAAACAGTCTTGCCTTGTGCAATGTTTACTTAATCTTTTTGACACAGTAGCACAATTATTATGTTTAATTAACACAAACTTCTGATCACTGGTTTTGGTGCTGAAAAAAAAAAGCAATCAAACATTTAAATAAACAACTTTTAATTTCCAGGCTCAACTTCAGTCAAGCACTTCTCTCCCTTCCTCATCTCTAACTCCCTAATTTTATCTATGGTTACACTCAGTTTTTCCCGATTTCTTCTGTGAAGAGGCAGGCAGTGCAGGAGGCTTGGAGATGTGTACATGGTAGTTTCTGCCTGCTGTTCCGTGTGTATTGGTTTCTTTCCGCTTATTTTTGCTTCTTATTGGCTTTTCTCTACTCTCTTGTGGGTCACCAATGGCTGCAGTCTCTCCAGGTTGTCCTTGATCTGGTGTCACCAGGATGAGCATCCCAAGTAGTTCTGAACCTCCCTCCACACAGGGCACCTGCAGCCCCTGCTGCTCAAACTTGTCAGTTACACCTGACAGAGGTGGTTATTCCAGAACAGGTATTCCTAAATGGTACATTTTCACTTCTCCTTTTGTCCTAGCTTTGTTGATGACTAATTTGGTCCTCTACCAACTTCAACTTTTAGCTTTAATGGCTATCTACCCTCCCAGGTGTTCAGGTGGGACTAGAATCAAATGAAAGAGAAGGAATTTTCCAACAAATCCCAAACATTGTTATTTAGCCAGGTCTCAGTGTTACAGGCATCTTTTTAAAGTGTTCACATACATTTGTATCCAGGTCATTAGTCATTTTCCATGTCTGATACTTAAAGTAGGTATTTACAGTAACCTTATGGCAACAGCTTATTAAGGCTGGCCTTGGTAGGGAGGCCTCAGTGGAGAATACTGCAATAATTAAATGGTTTTAGGAACAAGTACTTATGACAGAAGGATCTCCAACAAGAACAGGTTGTTCACAGAATACTTGTGGCTTGATATAAATTGATTGAAGAACTATCACAGCCAAAATTTGAAAAAGAACATTCCCAAATAAGCATATTACATAAAAACACATATTTCTGAAAATTATATGCTGACAGAAAAAACCCATGGAATGCCATGTCATTTCCCTTTTCATTTTTCAGCATTTAAAAGACATGTATTTACATATTCTGCCTTTTGCTAGTGATCTCTTATACACGCTAACAATAAGACACAACTTATGTGTCCCAATCTGCCTTGTCTTTGTTTTTCTATTTCATTTTGCCATCGTGTTTGAAGTGGAGTAATATACACTGGCATAGATTGTGTTTTCTGTTACTTGTGATTACTCACCAAATCATTCTCGAGTGTTCTTTGTTGTTTTTTTTTCTAATTATTGGGTTTGATCTCTGCTTGGGGAATAAGGCATTCTTAGCTGTGCTATCCTGAAAATAATTGCATTTGCAGTGATTGTTTTCTAATAACAGTTCTGTAAAATAAGTGCTTTGGGGCCAAATCCAGCTTTACTTATAAGAACAAAAGAATTTTGCCTGAATAATAATTGAGTAAGGACTTTGTGTGTTGGGTCATTATTTATAAAATATTTATACAGCCCATGGCAGCTACTGCGTATCTCTAGCACAATGGAAAACAACCATTGTGACAAAACAACAACTGTTATAACATTATCATCCAATTTGGACAGCATAGTGCTTTGATTTGGACATGAGACACAGATATTCGTGAGAGCTCGTGGCTCAGACAAGGGAGAGATATCTAGAATAAATGCCATTGTGTAAGACATGCCTTTATGTTTTCATATCAACAACTCTAGTTGATTCAGGGCTAAACTGTGACACTTTCAGCAGTACTGAAGAACTGCTTTCTTTCCCCACAGTATTCTCATTTGTTTTATACTGGGAAGATTCAGGCTCATAGGAAGCTAATGGGATAGAATGGGAGTATTTTAACTGAGTCCTCAGCAATTATTTGGGTTTTGAATATGCCACCCAGTGGCATTCAAGGTATTTCACAAATTGATGCCTGAGTACCTTGCAGTGCTACTCTTCCTGACGTTCATCTCCAACACAGTTTATAGCAGTGTAGCTGAAGGCTTTCCACTGATGTTAATGGTGGGTCTGAGTAAGTAAAACCTACATAGGACAAAGACACTATCATCTTCCATCTCCTTTTTATTCTTATTCTCCAATTAACATTCAAAGTAATATTTTCCATGGCATAGTCTTCATTTTTCATTTACACTTTGTGGAATATTGAATACTGTGAGACATGCTTTTTCCAAGTTTTCTCTTCTAGCTGCATAAATCTAACACACAGGCTCTGTCCTTAAAAATTTATGCTCTTCTAGTGCACCAGTGTAATTATTTTAATATAACATATAGATTTAATTCTTGCTTTCTATATTTCAGTTGAGAGTACAGACTAAGAACTTTAAAAAGTTACTTCATTAAATGCTTTTTACTTCTGTGTGAAGCCAAGAATAAAGTATTATACTGAGTATATTATCTAGAGGATTATAAGTTTGGAGAGTTTTTGTGACATGCTGTGAAACAAAAAAAAAGGTGATGTCAATCAGTCTGGACAACTACAGTTATTTAATTTGGAGACACAATATCATCACTCTTTTAGGCAGTGATTGTCAAATTAACATGCACATGTGTATGTATACAATAAGTTATATCCCCACATTTTCACTGCAGTTTGAGTGTAGTTGTAATAGCAGTTGAGTGATTCTTAGACACTTCAGGGATTAAACACATTCTGAATGCAATATATTGATCATTACTCTGACATCTACTAACTGATCTGCCTGCACAACCGAAATTCAGAGATATCCTATTACTTGGATTAATGTGTCATCAGCACTGTTTATTAAGGTGCAGTGGCTTGTTCAGGTTATCAGAAACCCAGAAAGAATTATAATGTACATAATTAAGTTTTAATATTAACCATAGTCTGTGTCGTTACCTCTCCCACCTCAATAAATCTGGCCATTCCTTTTATTTTTTTCTACTGCCTTTTATGTGTTATTCTCTCTTCTTGCTCACTTCAAAAATCTATTTGTCCATCAGTTAGCAGGGAATTGTAGCCTGTAATGAGAGAGCTGCTGCTTTTGATTCTTTTCATAAGGTAACCCTGATTAATGTTCATGGGTGTTCCACAAAGACAACATAATATATCCCCACTTTTAGGATAAACAATTAAATGCTTAGATATGCCTTACTCTAAGTAAATCATGGAAGAAAAATATGAGGGCTGGATTCAACATTACTTGTTTGTCCTGGAATCACTTATTTCTGCAGGGTCAGAGCCTTGCTGATGCCCATCTATTGATATTCACTAACCTGCTGGGCTTGGGCCCCAAACAGTGTGAAATGTGATTGTAAATTCCCTTAACTAGGGCCAAGCTCTTTGTTCACTGCTCTGGCACTTTTTCTTTAGTTATCAGCCCTGCATGGAGTTGGGGTCACAAACTCAGCTGTTTTTAGCTCTTGTCTCCAGTTGTAACTCCTGGAGATGTCCCAGGATTAGAAGTATCCTTCTTTTACTGCTTCCTCCTCCATTTTCTAGCTTATCCTATCAAGAGAGGCTTAAATCACATATTATAGAGAATTTGTAAAGATTTCTAACATGTTTGTTCTTCAGTTTAGATAAAGCAAGAGGTGTAAAGATCAATCAAAATAACAAGCTTCTCTGTGTTTTTGCCTCAATTTCCTTACTATTTTGAAACATTCCCTGGGTTACTGTGGGAGTAATTTGTAATTCAGTCTTCTCCAAAAAAAGTGCCCACCAAGGGACATTTCAGTTCTCTGAGGAGGCTATACATTTCCTCATATGCATCCCTTAAAAAAAAAAATACCTGAGCACTTTTGTAGCACAATATATGAGGGTACAAACTCCTTCTTTGCTGAAGAGGACTCCAGTTTAAATGGCATAATATCAAAGTGTAAAAATACTCCATTGTCAACAATGCTTACATGTAAATATATCTCCTGAAATCTCTTGCATCCTGAAAAACAATATGAAAGATTTCAGCTCTACATTCAAAATGGTCTCAGGAAACAAAATAGGATTTGAAATTTGAATAGATTTAGAAAAACATACTGATCCATCAGACTGCTTATTCTGGAACATACTGAAGAAACAAACGTGCACTTTTAAGTACCTCATTGAAAAGCTAAAATATACTGTTCATCAATTTTTGCCCTTTTTTGTTGAATATTGTAATACATTCTGCACACATTTCTGGTAGGTTTTGATCATCCCTGTACCTGGTCAATTACTATTTACTGAATAATTTATTCAAAGATTAATGGCAAAATAGATCAAATAAATTAATGCGATGAATATTTTTTCAGTGTAGTCAACTGTCCCTAAAACCTATTACAGACTTTCATTTATAATACATACGGTTCTTTATATAATAAATTAACAAGCACTGTGAATTACAGAGCTACAATTTTATTGAAGGCTTGTGGGGACATCATAAACCTCAAAAATTAGTCTCAAGCAGTTAAGAGAGACGCAAGTATTCCAAAATGAAATGATAGCCCCATAATTCAAAATGCACTTGCATTTTAATTAGTGCTGGGATTTGGTGAAACAGTAAATCTTCCCTTTTTCACCACCACCCCTTATCCCTCCTCTTTTTCCTTCAGCCCCCATCTACACAACCACTTATTTTCCTCCCAGTCCTGGGATAGCTTTCACCTAGCTCCTACATCAGCCTTTCAGCAGTGATCAGTGCATGCTGGGACGGAGTTATGCTCCACCTAAGAAAAATGCTCAAATGGTTGCTTATAAAACAGAGGAGTTGTCCTACTAAAGCCAATGAGACAACGACTCACTTGAGCACCAGCAGTACTCAAGGGACTTGGAGACCACCTGGGGGGCGGATGCCTGAGTGGCCTTGCTGTCTTACCTCTTTCCATGGCTTTTTTGCCTGCTGTGCACACATTAGATTCCCAATAGCATTTACTCATGTGCTATATTATTACAGAAAAGGAGGTTAAATGTTTCTCCCCCATCTCTCATGCTGGCAATCATTTCTTAGTTAAGTCTGGCTTAATATACATATGATTTAAAAATTTGAAGGTAGCTGGTGTTTTGCTGCTGTTCAAAAAAGATTAATTTCTCTCCTCTCTAAATAATTGTAGGTTTTTGAATATCTCTCATTTTATTCCTAACTGTCCAGGAAACATTGCCAACCTCAGGATTTGAGTGTTTATGTTGTCAATGAGCTCACAGAATTGTAAACAAAGATTGGAAAGGAAATAATGTGCCCTGAAGCATACTAGCTCAAAGAGAACTCGATTCCACCACATAAAGTGCACCTGTCTCAAACAAATCAGGAAAATCACTCTGGCATTACTGACTTTTGAAAAATTGCACTAGACCACACCCCCCCTTGTGTTTTTTAAAAATGGGTTTAATACTATTTTACGGATGAAAAGTCTGAGGCACCAAAATGAGAATGAATATGCCCAGATTTTAGAGGTTTGGTTTGGGACTCCCTAATTTTCCTCCTCCTTCCCCTTTTGCCAAGTCTTTAAAGCTCATGGTTGCTTCAGCCTCTCCTTTCTTGCAAACTTAGGCTAAATATGTTGGGGAATCAGCTACAGGTCTCTTCACCACAAGTATGTGGTGGAGTCACTTCTGTGCCTGGAGTCACAGGCACAGAAGACATTTAATCTCAAACTTAGTCACCTCAATTTTTCTTCAAAAGAGAGGACTATCTAGAGGTCAGAACTGCCAGAATGATTTAATTCTGTTTAGAAAATCCGCTCTTTGTACATGGAGTTTAACTACTCCTTCTCTGGAGACATTCAAAACCCGCCTGGACACCTTCCTGTGTAACCTTATCTAGGTGTTCCTGCTCCGGCAGGGGGATTGGACTAGATGATCTTTTGAGGTCCCTTCCAATCCCTAACGCTCTGTGATTCTGTGATTCTGTGATTCTGTGATTCTGCAATACTACCTGGAGTACTGCAGATAGTGTAGTGTGACTACTTCTTATGTTTTTTTGCTGATCTCATTTCATAAAAAATCATACGTAGTTAGTTCTGTTTTTTTGAGAGTATGTCAAGTTGGCAAAAATAGCATCTCAGCTTTTTCTGCTTTATAGTTTTCTAGTTAGGAGGATTTCTCTTCTAATCAGCAGATTTTAGCAGCATGTAAGCTCCTGTCAGAGAGTAGCAGACTCTTAATATGACTCAGGTTCCAGATTAATAAAATTACTGTCTCTAATGAAATTTATCTTCTCTTTCATTCTTCAATATTCTGCTTCCAGTGTTGAGTGCTTGAAAAGCAGCAGACAATTTACTCTGGCCTATTCTTAAGGAATGATAAACTTCCTTTAAAAAATCTGAGCTCTGTCTAAACATTGGCCAGTGTAGGTAAATGTGATAAAACAGTTTTGGGTGATGAAGCTGATTTGAGAGAGGATGATTTTCTGATCTGAGCTGGACCTATCTTGAGTGGTTGAAACCAGGAGGCCTCTCAAGGTCTTTCCCAAACTGAGCTGCTCTGTGAGTCTCTGGTTCTTTTCCCCAGTAAGAAAACTACTTCCTCTCAATGACACCACTCATCATGAAGCTGTTTCCTGGGACTGCATGAGTTCAACTTTCTTCATTGCTGATGAAGCTCATGGGTACAGCATCACTGTTCTTTGGAATTACAAAAAAAAGCAGACACTCCATTGTCTAAATATGAAAAATGTTCTCTGTACTACCAGTAAAAGAGAATATGAATAAAGTTCCTCGTGCTTGTGATATAAAAGAATAAATTAACAGTGCTTCATTTTCTGAAGAACAAGATCGAGTAAACTGAACAGTAGCAATACTGACTGAAAGGACAAGAAGATGTATATGTCTGTCATAGGGGGCTGGCACCATTTTTTTCAGTTCCTCTGTCCTGCCTTTTCTCTGTCCTGGCAAGAAAGACTTTACAGAGGAAAACTATAGCAAGCTGGTTTACAAGCTTTAAATAATAGTGGTGGGTCTTATTACTACAATGCACTCCAGGATCACTGTTCCCATCTTTAGAAATACGTGGTAGTTGAAATTTTTAAAAATAGTCAGAAAGAAGTGTGTTATGCTTTCCAATATCAAAGTTCATCAGCATCAGGTACTGTGAGAGTAGGTTCCAGCTGCAGATGTGTGAACTTTAATTCTTCTGAAGGCTATTTTATCTTCTAAAAGAGTTTTGTTCCCTTCATGTCCCTTTGCTCAGCTTTCTTTTAAAGCTCTTTTCCTGTCATATGAAATGCAATTTCACAAACTGACTGACAGCAGACATTGAATCGTAAGGCTCTTCCACAGAGAAAGACAAAAATAAAATGTATCTTTCACCCCCAAAGCTCCTAAACTGCCATAAAAAGATTTTGACTGTGGCAGCTGTCTCTTATCTATTGTATTTCTAAAATAGTATGCTGAGTTATTTTCTTAAAAGGGTAAGAAAGCCCTCAGACATTTTAACGTTCTTGCCAAGCTAATGTCTATTGCCATTCCTGATTGCTTTGTGTGAAATCGTATGTACCATCCAGTAGTGGATGGGGCATTTGAGAGAAAGCCAGGATTATAGGGCTGACTGTACTGTAAACCTTCATCGTGGCTTCTGGCAAGGCAATCCTTCCTGGCTTGTTTAAACACCAAGAACTACAGTGCAGGGTGTGAATTGTAATGTATCTCTTGACAAAAAGACATTGCCATATTAGCATTAAATCATGTTAATAACATTGTCAGAAGAAGTGCATATCTCCTCCAGTAGAAACCCTGAACAAAGAGTCCAAAAAAACCCAACCCCAAAATAAAATAATAGAATCACAGAACAGTTTGAGTTGGAAAGGACCTTAAAGATGACCTAGTCCAACCCCACTTCCATGAGCAGGGACACCTCCCACCAGACCAGGTTGCTCAAAGCCCTGTCCAACCTGGCCTTGAACACTTCCAGGGAAGGAGCACCCACAGCTTCCCTCAGCAACCTGTTCCAGTGTCTTACCACCCTCACAGTAAAGAATTTCTTCCTAATCTAATCTAAATCTACCTTCTTTCAGTTTGAAACCATTACCCCTGTCCTATCACTGCATTTCCTGATATAGGGTCCCTCCCCATCTTTCCTGTAGGCTCTCTTTAAGTACTAAAAGGCTTCTATAGGGTCTCCCTAGACCCTTCTCTTCCCTAGGCTGAACAACCCCAACTTTCTCAGACTGTCTGAATAGAAGAGGTGCTTCAGCCCTCTGATCATCTTCATGGTCCTCCTCAGGATGTGCTCTAACAGGTCTATATTCTTCTTATGTTGGGGGCCCCAGAGTTGGCCACAGTACTCCAAGTGAGGTCTCATGAAAGCAGAGTAGAAAGGAAGAATCACCTCCCTTGACCTGGTGACCACTCTACTTTTGATGCAGTCCGGGACACAGTTGGTTTTCTGATCTGCAAACTCACATTGCTGGTTCAAGTTAAGCTTTTCATCAACAAATACCGAAGCCTTAACAACATTTCAGCTGTTGAAGAGTTCAGGAAAAGAAAGAGCTATTTTTTCCAATAAGGCTTTAAAATTGCAAATAAATCAAGAAAGATTCACCTATAAATTAGGACTATTGGACATCTGTGTATGGTTAGGCTCCTCAGAGCCCTGTCTCAAGACCAGACTCATCCAACCATCCATAGTATGAACTCACAAGCCTGCGTTAATAGATTGCCTTGGTTCAAAACCCAGAGAGCTCTCAAGGGACAGAACTGAAGTTTCTCTGGACTCCTTAAAAAGGGCTTTAACTTCTGCTCATGAGGACAAGATAATCCAGCCTAGGCATGCCTGAATGTGTTGTCTTCCACAATCAGCAGGTTTTTTAAACTGAGCTGGTCTTAAACACAATGCAAACACTTTCAGGCTGAGCGCGGGCATAGGCTAAAAGCACCTGGCCATGGAGTCCTCAGGCTCATATTGCTTCTCAGAAGTGTAGTCAGAGGTTAGGG
>NW_010166993.1:25800-35107 GCF_000695765.1 Mesitornis unicolor
CTAGCATCCTTGAAGGAAAGGACAATGTCTTCAGAGACAGGATGAGGAAGGAATTATTGGACCATGAATCTGCAGACACTGAAAAAATTACTCTAATGGATTATTACTTAGAAGTCCATTGTCATAGGTTGTAACCTGGTCCAACAGCATTAAACTCTGGTCACAGCTGTTTCCTCAGATCAGTCTAATAGAAGCAGACAGCGGGAAAGCTATATGACTATGTTGCCCTCTGAGCGAGGATCCAAGTAGGGAATGAAGAGGAGGAGCAAAAGTGTGGTATTTGCATAAACGTTAAATTAGAAAAAAAATGGTAAATATTAAGCTGGATCCATACAAAGTAAGTAAAATAGTAATTTAAGAGATTTGTGGTTCAGATAAGAACTCTGCAAATTACTCTATTAATGTTAAATTGGGGTGAAAATAGATCTCATACATAGTAATGAAGCTAAAGTTTAGCCTGCAGAGTAAATGGGTAAGCCCGTCATTTCGTGTTAGCACAGGCGGAAATCAGAAGGGACAAAGGACGGATAGACAAAATGATAGCATTGGCAGACAAAAGCTGCAGCAAGCTGTTCACCAGAAATCCGATCTTTGCTGAGCAAACTCACGATCAGCTTGCTCTGAAAAGCTCACAAATTCCCTGCCTTTCACCTTTTGGATGGGATGAAGGAGATGCTGGCCAGATGCCAACTTCTGATTCAAGCGTTTTATCTAGGAGCATGATAGTAGTTCAGCCAGGGAGAGACAAGGAGTTTGTGCGGATCCAGAAGAGAGTCTTAATATTTTTCCTAGAGATTTCTCAGTTGACCCTAACTAATCTCTTCTTACTGGATTTGCACCCGTAGAAACTTTTCTTTAAAGAAAGTTTGCTCACCAGAAGAGTCTGTCCAGACTGTCACAGATTTGAAAGACAGTCACTAATTGGAAAAAAATCCTCAGTCTTTGCTGACCAATGGAAATCCATGAAAGCTTCTCTAAAGCCTTATAACAACATGTCTTTTTAGCATGGTAATGCACACAGCATACGGGGACAAATCTGGCCATCCTCATCAAGGGCTCCCTGGAGAACGAAAAGCATTTTTCTGCACATTTGGCTAGGATTTTCCTATATTTCCTTAGCCCTTCTGCTGCCCAGGGCCAGCATCTGACTGGGATGAGAAGAGAAGCCCAGATTTTACCACAGAGTTACATCAGTTACAGTGTTGGTGGATAACGGAAAAGAAACTGACATCATCTCTTTGGACTTGTGCAAAGCATTCAGCATTGTCTCACATGAAATCCTGGTCTCTAAATTGAAGGTGCTGTTTAACATCTTTGTCAGTGACAAGGACTATAGGATGGAGTACACCCTCAGCAAGTTTGCTGATGACACCAAGCTATGCAGTGTGGTGGTCAACATACTGAAAGGAAGGGATGCCATCCAGAGGGACCTTGTCATGCTTGAGAGATGGGACCATGCCAACCTCACGAAAGTTCAACAAGGCCAAGTGCAAGATCCTGCACCTGGGTTGGGGTAATCCCAAACACATATACAGGCTGGGCAGAGAATGGATTGAGAAGAGCACTGAGAAGGACTTGGGCTGTTTGTTGATGAGAAGCTCAACATGAGCTAGTAATGTGCATTTGCAGCCCAGAAGGCCAATCATACCCTGGGCTGCATCAAAAGAAGCATGGCCAGCAGGTCGAGTGAGGTGACTCTGCCCCTCTACTCTGCTCTTGTGAAACTCCATCTGGAGTACTGTGTCCAGTGGAAGGTGTCCCTGTCTATGGCAGGAGGGTTGGAACAAGATGATCTTTAAGTTCCCTTCCAACACAAACCATTTAAAGGTGGATCACAACAAAATAGTCCACAAGTGACAGCCTCAGGCTGTGTCAGTGCAGTGTGACAGGAGGAAGGGCAGGTGATGGGCTATATGTACCAGCAACAAGGGCAGAGGAGGCAAAAGGAGGCAAACACTGAAGATGGAGGGAATGAGAGAGCTCTAGATCTTTTGAAGAGTCTAGGAGGGAACTGGGATTAAGTGCCTGGTGTTTGAAAGCACTTTCTTTTACTCTGTGTTTTCAATCCAGAGGATGTGAAGGGGAGTTGCACTCCCTGACTTCTGTATTTGCTTTGAACTTTTTCTCAAACCTCAGAGTGAGCTGGAAATGCTAAAATTCAAATGTTTCTGCACTAAGAGGAAGAAACCCTCACTGACACAGTTTTATATATTTTGTACACAAAGGCATTGATTAGATTTCTATAAATTTGGGCCAGTATCTCTACACATTTCCTAATTCCCACAAATCATCATTGGAGTAAAACTCAGCAAGTATTGTGCTTTGGAGGCACTATTTTCTGTTGCTTCCCTGGGTCTGTAAACAACCATCTGCAGCGGGCTGAATGCAGACTTTTTCTGGCACATTGAGAAGAAAAGAGTTCTTCATGAAATAGCCACCATTTCTCTACATGATATACTTTGACTTGTCTTGGAGCTAGTTCCTACCCGTTCTCTACTTTGTGTAGACAGATACCTCTGTACAGAGAGCATTTAAACATCTACTGGTCAGACTGTGCAGAATTTTACAACCCTTACACATTGCAATAAATGTTTCCCCAGCAATGGGGCAAAATTCCCATCCCTTGGAACAAACGTCTGTCTTTATGCTTTCTCCACCTGACTCTATTCAATTACCTGCTGTTTAAGGCCAGATGAATTGATAAAAAAAACCACATCAAAATAAGTCTACTGTTTAAATAGCAAAACCGCTAGACTTAATTTTTGTTTTAATATAGAGCATGTCCTATGCTAAGCAATAAATTGCTTATTCTTCTTATGTTATCATCCTGATCTAGGTATCTGGACAGGTTATATAAGGTATTAAATGTTATTTTCCTTTCAAACTTCATGCCTCATTCTAACACTCATACTGATGTGCTGTATTTTCCTGACCTTGTATTTAGAAGCGACAAAATATGAATATTAAATTTGTATGACCTTTACCATCCCCAAACACAAATTAGGCTCATGTTCTTTCCACTGGCATTTGAAATGAGTTATTCAGTCTGCACTGACAACTGTGTAGGAGAGCGATAAGGCAACAACGCAATATTGATGGAAAAATAAGCATAATGATCTTCTTAAAAAACATTTCAGATAAAAAAAGCAGATAGCAACTCAGTCTCCTTGAGATGATAGTTTAAGTTTTTGTCCTCCCTGAAGTAGCGTTTGGGAGCCATAATCTCCTGTCTTGATTTTCCAATCTATAAGAGACATATAATAAGAGAAAATAAGAGGTCAGCAAACAGAAAAGCACCCCCTCCAGAAACCTCTAAATATGTGTAATTATATGCATGCACACCAGCAGAGTTTTGGATTTGTTTTTAATACTGAAATGCAGTGTTGGAGGGATGCACTCTGTGTGTGTGTGTGTGTGTGTGTGCGCGCGTGCGGGCGCGTATGTGTATGTGTTTGTGTGTTTTCATGCTGCCGCTAGACAAGGAAGGTGTATTGCAATATTACCTCTCCAGCTTTCAAGTTAGTGGATGTCTCTTGGAGCTTTCCATGGTGTTTGAGCAATTCACTGACCTTTCAGCTACTAAAACCTCAGGTTTTATCCTTGAATTAAGTGTGCTAGGTAAAAAAATACAACAATGGTAATTAAAAAAAATATTCTGCTCATATGATTATTATGGTGATACAGAATCGAGGCTGGGTAGATGCAGTTTATTACAAAGGAGAACAGGCAGTATGTTCTGGCAGCACTTCTCTTTCTCAGAGCACTTTCTTTCTTATTCTGTTTCCCTTGATTTGAAATGAATCATTCAATCTGTGTCACTTGTCCATGTTAGATTGCACCAGTTTGATTTTGTTTGATGCAGCAGAGAGGGGAAGAAATGAAGGGATGTGACAACCACTTTATCTTCAGTATTATTTGTCTCTACAAGAGTGCAGCAAGATGAAATCTCAGAAAGGCTCGGAGTAAAGGATAGTCATTACTTTGTAAGTGCTTACGCAAATGTGTTGGAAGATTACATTTGGGAAAAAGCTTTTCAAGTTCCACACATATTTTCTGTTTGAGAGCTGAGTTAGTCAGAACACACTAACAGATAGGTGGGGACGATGCAAATTTACAAGTTAGAGGCTTGGTGACTGACTGACATAACACATAATACATGAGAATGCGTAATAAATGAGAACAAGTTCCTAAGATTTATAGTACTTTGGCCAGGGATGAGAGTATAATTCCAGCTTTATTTATTGGGAAATCCTCTTGTAAGGTATTTTAGCTCAGTTCCACTTGTTTTATTGAATGAGACACAAAGTATTTCTTATCGTAAGAGAGTAATGCATTTATGGATTTGGGGAGAGAGAAGGGAGGAGACTGTCAATTTTTTATTTTTTGAAGTGTCAAAATCCCTGGTAGGTGACAGCACTCAATGTCATCATTCTGTAATGATTGAGAAGTCATCTCTGAGAAATTGGAGGACAAAGTTAAATGGGAGCGCATGTACGATGCATGAAAACTAACATTCTCCATTTAGCCAGAAATCTGCAGCAGACCCAAAAGTGGTAGGAGGAGGGGAATCTGTCAGAGTAGCATAAGTAGGTCTGCACTCTAAGAGTTGTTTGAAAGTCATTTGTAGTGGTATTTCTGGTGTGTTACACCAGTTACATTTTCTCTGAACTTTAATTTATTTCTAAAGAACTAGAGAGAGTTTCCTTCTGACACTGATTCAAAATTATTAAGATCCCATTAACCAGTGTTACCTACAACAATCTTGAGGTTTAACGTCAAATAATTTCTAAAACATCCTGGAATTTAGAAAGACTGGATTGTGGTTCAACAAAGAGGTGTACTGAGACAGAAATGAAATGGTTAAGTGCAGCAGTAAGTTATTATTCTTATTGTGCATTTTACCTGCACTTTGTGACTTCAGGCCTTGAAATTTGCTGCTTAGTCTCAGTAGAATATTCACTCTTCTCCCTGAGAAAGTTTCAACACACTTGTATTTTTTTTGGCATGTCTCCACTTTGTAAAGCAGGCTTATTTTATCAAATAGTAAAAAAATTATACCATACAAGAGAGATGACATGGTTCAACCAGAGAACTTTAAATAATAAACACTTGAAGAAATACTTGTTCAAGTCAGGCTCATATGTGTTTGAAAAAAGCTCTTCATCAACCAGATAATAAAAGACATGATTGGTTCACAGATAATTCTCCAACAGAAAAAGGGTCAAATCTGAGAAATGAATTGTTCATGAAGGCCATTTTGATGAGCTATAATTATATCAGCGAAATCCCATCATCTTTTGTCTTCTGATTGCATGATAGCAATATAAAAGGAAGAGAATAGAAAGGAGATTAAGTTCTCTCAGTCAGTAAGAGATGTTGTATTGATTCTAAGATGTTGCTAGGTAAATAATTAAACTATGATTTCACTGCTGATTTTATTTGTCTGCTGTGTGTAGAGGCTACTTAGATGTATCAGTGAAAAATTAATTAATATATTTCTACCACTGCTCAAATAATGGAAATCCATAAAGATGAAATTACTCTAGTGGTTTGAAACCACTCATTAATGATCCATCTCAGCTTCAGAAAAATCTCTCCAAAGTCTAATGGTCCTGACAGATCAGACTATACTGTGGTTTGGGGGTTTTTTGGGGGGTTTTTTGGTTTTTTTTTAAGTCTTCATTAGAGTTTCTGTGATAAAATAGAAAGCTATGACTGGAAGATGTAGCTTAATCAGCCAGATTTAATGTGCTGAGTTTCACCAGGGCAACGTACTCACCTGATATGTTCTTGATGCCCCCACCTCCAACCTGAACAGAGCACTTGCCTGCGTAGATCAAAAGCATCAGCTGGCCACAGACACTGAATCAGGGGAAGGGCAGTGCTGAACAAGCTGAGGATTAGCACACAACGGTTATCAATGAGATCTGCTGTACCCTTTGCTTTTCCACAAAAAAATTTAGCTGCAGTATGACATATACCTACAAACTAAGGGAAAAAGACAAACGGCAGGGAAGGTCTGAATAATGAAGCCTCTGAGTAATTAGCATGGTAATACCTGAGGCATATTTGTACGCACCACATCCATGCTAATTGCCCATTTACCAGGCTAATTTAACATCAGTTATTTCTGGGTTCGTTCCATCATCAGGATATTTCGCTTGTTACTAAGCTACTGTAATTTCAGCATCAACTGTGTTTTGACTTACATACACTTGTAACCCTTCAATATCCACAGTGGGATCACTGTTTGCTCTCAGCTTTTCAGTTTAAATGTCTTAAAGCTGTGAAATTTGCATTTCAGCCCACAACATGCCCATTTCAGCCCTACATCTTTCAAAGACACCTAATATAGAAACTCCTGATCATCATCTGGTTTTCCAATGCAGTTTGACAATTCTTTTTCTTTTTTCCTGTAGATTTCATACTATTTAATTTCCCCCGAAGTCCAATCATTCACAAAGACCTCCCAGTCATTAAAGTGATTAGTTTCTTCTGTACATCTGAATGGTTGTGGTAAATAAGCAAGAGAAAGCATGAACTATATTGTACAGTGTGGAATAGCACTTCATTTGCAAGGAGATTAAGGAATTGGTCTGGTATGTCCTTTCCATTTTTAATGTGTATGCATCTGTGATATTTATAGATGTTGGTATTTTACTTCATTGTCTATCAATAGGACGACAAAAAGAGATGATGTTGTTCTTATTGAAAAGATTTTGTAGAATACTGAGCTTCATTTTTAAAATGTCCTTTACTTGGCAGTGTAATGGACTCTTGGCAGCTGGAAGTCACTCCTTGTCAACTGCACATCCCAAAGGCAGAGGTGTGTAAGCAGTCCCAGCTACATGCAAGAAGAACGTTCTCTACTCCTTAACAGAGGTGTACAAGAAGGAAATGTCACTGTTACAACAACCAGCTGTGTTTTATAAAAAACAGATGAGTTCTGTGCATAATTCCAGCTTCAAGAGGTGAATTTCGAAGACAAGGAGATGGGCTTGGTCCTGTCTATCTATATTTATGACTTCCTGGTGGTGGCTCCTCATTCAGCAACATGCTAACTGTGTTATCTTGAAGTAAGGTATAATGAATCCATCAGACCTTAGGAGAGTGGACAACCCCAGCAGAGAGCAAGGTACTTTGCTGGGAATCATCTTATTCTATTTAATGGATGGCAGGCAGTAGACTACGAATTCTCTTAGCTTTCCAGAAAACAGTGGACAGTACTTTCAAAAAGAGTCAAAATCTGGATTATTCGCTTGTGTAATTTTCTCAAATGTTTGAACTAGAAGAGTAGGATATGGAAGCAATTAACCTTGCAGGCAGACACTTTTGAACCATTGTCTTATCTGCTCATTTGAATCCCTGGCCCAACTTTTCCATTGTTTCATTAATAGCAGCTTCATTTAAGAAAAGTTGATGTTCAGCTGTAAAACTAAAAACTGAATATAGAACAATCTTCAAACACACAAACCTGAAAGGAGCAGTTGGTGATTACTCCATAAAAAGAGCCTGAAAAGTAGAAACCAGGAATTTACAACCTTTTCCCATGTTAACATTATCATCAATATAGCACGAAAATGAGAAATGTAAAGCAATTACTGTAGCAGCAAAAAGGCACAAAAAGATATATCAGAGAGCCTAGAATCTGACTCTGCATTTGCATACAACTAAGAAAGTGTCTTCAAATTTGTTCTGAGCATATGGACGACGCGATCAAAAACTGAGCGGATATTTTACACAACAAGAGGCTTTATACAGATGCACCAAACTCACAAAGGCAGCTGAAGGACGTTTGAGACAGACTTGACAGATTACAGGCTGCTGCTGTTACTGTCACAGTCTCTGTGTAAATCTGGTTTAACAACAAAGAACTGACACCACACAAGGACAAAACTGAAAAACATTTCAGAGACGCTGTAGAATTTTTACCGTTACAAATACCAAGGTAGCCAAATACAAAGGTCCTTAAATACAGAGGTCATAGCTTGAATCCAAAATGGGGAAAAAGCCACATCAGGCAAAGAGTCAGATTTTGTGTTATGCTTTTCATGCATCGAAATGATGGATACATGGAAACATATGACAGCTAAGAATTTTTTCCCTCTTTTTAAAGGATTTGTTTGTCAGCTCAGAATCACTTGAGTCATTTCAGCTATTTTGACTGAAATGTTATAGTGAGTGAGAAGATGAAAGATAAAATAACCTGGTAAAAGTATAACCAATATCAAAGAAGTGACAAGAATGTGAGGTTAAATTGGGCAGGGACTTAAATATCCTGTTCATGTCATTGACTTGGTTTGAAGTATAAAAGCACATTCAAAAGAGATTACAACTCTAGGTACTGGAGGATTTTATCTGTCAGATTGCATGAAGGCATGCATGGAGGTGTCTGAAAACCTTAGATTTTGTAAGATTTTTTTTTAAACAAAAAACCCCAGTCCTTCTCAGCCAGTGAGCTGCATCCGCTTACTTTTACTTTGTCAAGGTACCATTTTTGGGAACCAACACTGCATGTCCTGTGTAGTTGCTTTCCTTCTAGGCGGTGGCTGCCAGTCCTAAAGTCTGTGACTGAACCTGTCTGCCTTCAAATATGCCTCCTTTCCCTGGAAATCCCAGTGCCTTCCCTGAGTGCTCATCTTTCCAAGGCATGGCTTCTTGAACAGTGATTGGCACCCATTCCCAGCCACAGCCTGATACAGTCAGAAGGTCAGGGAAATATCTGTGGTTTCCCACCAAAACTTTTGATTACAAGTCATTCGCAGACAGTGGTACTGACCAAAAGATTTGAGATGCAGTGCCACTGAAGAACCTCACAAATTCCCTGGGTGGAAAAGGAGATTGGTGGTGCCATTAGAAATAATACTGGAGAAATCAGAGAAGCCACTTGTCTGTGTGGGTCACTGGGAGGAACTGAGGCAGCAGTAGAGGAAAGCGGGCTGGTGGCAGGGAAGAATCTAAACTGTGACTGAGGGTCTGTTTCAGAATGACGGACGTAAGAAAATACTGAAAACCTTTTATATTACCTCCAACAGTGATAGCAGTAAATAGGTACCTCACACGGTGGCTTCTCATAGGGTTGATTTCCCACTACTGCACATGGATTAGCACATGCTCTTAGGATGAATTGATCCTGTTCCCTGTTGGGCCAGGTGTTTAGAGGACATCAGCGTAACTTCACTGCCTTCGGGAGGCACAATAACTTTTGTATAACTAGTCCTTTTTATAACAGCTAAAGATCAGCCAGAAATGTATATACACAGTATATATGGTCTAAGGAAACTTGTAGGTGTTTGTTTTCCCCTCT
>NW_010166993.1:35138-59637 GCF_000695765.1 Mesitornis unicolor
ATTCTTCAGTGTCCTTTAGGAAGCAGTTATATTGAGACACATATTGTATAAGTGAAAAATAAGTAAAGGCTTTCTCATTTATTTTTTTATTTCACAATATTTATTTTGCTTTCATTACTGGAAAAATACTCTGGAGCTAATCTATAAACCTTCTGGTAGGAATTATATTCTTCACAGGTCATTTACACAACAAAAGACCCTAGTCCTTATGATCCAAATCCTCTGCCCCAGGCACTTCTTATAGTTCTGGCATTTTGCACATTCAATATGGGTATGAGAGCTAAGATTAAATGAGAGTTATTAAAAAATGTTAACACATTTCCAGACATAGTAGCAATAAAAATGTGTGAAATAATAATTTGCAGACATCATTGTCTTTTGCTTCCGCAAGGTGGAAAGCATACCAAAGATCTCAAAGTCTTCTTAGGGGCATTTCATTAGAATAATTTTGCATCTTGCTGTTATTACTCTGTGTGACTCACTAGTATACAGTACAGCAGATAAGTTCAAGCCTAGTGCAATGTTTGGCAAGTATTTTCTGCAAGTTTTTTATTTTCGAAAACCCAGTTTTGAGTGAGAAAATATGAAAGTGTTCTAAACAGAGGCTATGAACCTCTCATGCCAGTTCACCACTTTAGAATACTATGCAGGTTTCAGTTTCCCATGGATGTGCATGACACTAATCCTGACATCTTTCAGGCTTGTACTAATATTGTTCCTGTGACAAGACCTTATTTGAGTCCAAAATTCACTCTTCTTTAAGCAGTGTCTACTCTAAACTTAGAACAAATTCAGTGCAACATAAAGGCTTAAATTTCACATTGCACAGAGTTTTGTTAGCCAGGATATCACTCTAACAGCTGATGAGGTCTAGGATAATAGTAATGTTGGACTGCACTGATACTAGAAATGATAGAAAAAGAGAATCAAATCTATCTGCCCTTAGTTTCACTAAGGTAAGTTGAGAAAATGCCTTTAGCACACAGTGTAAATGATGACAAATCAGTCAACACTTTTCCTTCCATCACAGCTGTACTTTGGAGTGGATCTTTGTTACTTATTGTCATAATGCTGAAAATTAACACCACTGCACCATCACTTTTGTTCCCTTAACTTTGACCATAATAAGTTCTTTGCAACTTCAGGAATGAAAATTAAGTTTCCCTGTGCATCGCCTCTACCATATAAGTGCTCGGTCACTCCATACCTTATGAAACAGATGCACAAAACACCTGACTATGAATTTCTCCTGTTCTCTTCCTGTGTTGTTTTCATCTCACTCTGCTTGTCCAGAAAGAGATTGTACAAGGAGAAATTTTGTCACATGCCTACATGGTGCAGTGAAATGCCACAGCAGGTCTGAGGAACCCAACGAAAGTCAGGAAAGCAAACATGGGTTTTCTTCACCTGTATCCAAATCTAGCTGTCTCGTGGCCAGTGCTCGTGTATTTTTAAATGAGACATGGACGTGCAAGTTCATTGGATGCATAAGCCACAATGAAAATTGCAACAGATCTCAGGTTTGACAGTAATGATTTTACTGAGTTTGGCTCTAGTTTTGTTAGTGGTGTGTATTGAGAAAGTCACAGAGTCATAGAATCACAGAATGGTTTGAGTTGGAAGGGACCTTTAAAGGCCATCTAGTCCAATCTCCCCTGCAGTAAGCAGTTCGACTCAATCTTCAACTTGATCTTCAACTCGATCAAGTTGCTCAGAGCCTCAACCAACCTGACACTGAATGTTTCAAAGAATGGGACTTCTACCACCTCCCTGGGCAACCTGTTCCAATGTTTCACCACCCTCTGGAATTATTCGCTCCTAGATAAATATCTTTAAAGAATGCCTATACTGGAATGATGTACAGTAACGTTTTTGATAGTGGAGACCACAGTAGCTCAGAAACAGGCAGTGATGAGCTGACTGGCTTGATTTATTAGCCTGGGAACCGTGGTCTCATGCAGCTGCCTAGACCACTGTCAGAACAAAGCTAATGTACAGTGTTTCTGTGTGCTGCACAGATCCAGCTGGTCTGCTCTGTGATAGCTCTCAGCATGATAGTCCATTACACAGGGCAGATATTCTCATAATGATCCTCAATCCACATTTCCAGTCACTTTCTTCGTCTTCCCCCACTGTCCCATTTTATTCCATCCTTGAAGAGATTTCACAATTAAACGCCTCTTCCTCTGTTCTTGTTCCACATCCTACATTTTAGCATCCCTACTAGCTCTGTTTTTGGGTTCTGGCATTTGCTTTCCAACCAGATGAAGGCTGACTGCTCCTCAGTATCAGTATTTCTTTAGTCCAGCTGAGAGCTATAGAAAAGCTAATGCCTAGCTGGGAGCTGGATAGAGAAATAACTTGTTATTCTATGTATGACAGAAAGTGGTTGAATAATTCACTTGCATCAAAATTTTGTTTAAAAATTGTGGAAATATTTCTAGTATTATTAAGCTTTACAAATCACAGTTTCAGCTGGACTGAATTTGGAGTATAAAACAATGTAATCATTGAAGTTGTGGAGGGCCCCTCCCTGGAAGTGTTCAAGGCCAGGTTCGACAGGGCTTTGAGCAACATGGTCTGATGGGAGATGTCCCTGCCCATGGCTGGGTGGTTGGACTAAAAGATCTTTAAGGTCCTTTCCAATCCAAACCATTCTGTGATTCTGTGATTAAGGATTTATGCAGTGTGAAAGCACCTTCTAGCCAGCGATTTCTACAGGTTCCCTTCTTGCTGCCTTTGAAGTGTGCATATTTTTGGTAACTCTTGTTAATGATTGATGAGACCAGTTTCCCAAACATAGCTCTTTTAATTATTTTTGCAGTGGTTCAGTTTGCATGCCAGTTACCAAACTCCGAAGTGAAGAAGGGCTTGTGTGCTTGAAAGCTTCTCTGTTTTTTTTCCCATGATCTCATTGGTCCAGTAGAAGTTATTAACTTTCTCTGTAAACCTATCTTGGCTTATATGCTTTGACTGTCACTGTTATAACAATACTATTATTATATGTTATTTATATCAGGCACTTACTTCAGCTTGAATAGTTTTATTTTACCATAAATTTCTTCACAGACTTCCATTTTCCTTTGTTTTAGTTCACAAAGTACGACTCTCTGTGTTTATGAGATAAATCCGAAATGGGTTCACCAGAGTTAACGCTGCTATCTGATCACTACAACAGTGTAACTGAATTATCCAATTTTAAGGCCACCTTGCTGGTAACACTTTGCTCCTTGACTGTCCATAGGTCTCAAAGCATGTGACAGATGAAGTTACAGGGAAGAGGATGATCAGATGATTGACCCAAATGCTGAGAGCTGGGAACAGGTGCCTAACCTTGTGCCTGTCACCAGAGCGTGAGGACTCACACCACCTCAGTATGTCTCCTCACACCACAGTCAGTGCAGCACAGGACTCAATTTCCATTTTAATTACACAATCATTTATCAGTACTTGCCCATAATAAGTAGATAAAGTCCTTCAGCTCTGTTTAGCAGTGGATAATTCACTCATGTCTGTTAGCACTGATACTGTCTTTTTCAGGGGCCAAACCTCAAGGTCTTGATACTCAAGTTCCCGTTTAGTTCCCACATTAACAAATTCCCTGTGAAAACGAAGAAAAAGAGTGAGTTTAAGGCAATTAGGGGCTTCTAGTGTTGTCCCAAGTCAACATTAAAGAAATAATTTTTCCTGCTCAGGTATTTTCTTTTTCATCTTTGGTTTAACATCTGTTTTAAAGGCTGTGGTATTTGTCTCTTACACTCTTCATGGCCACCATTTAATCAGTTTATTATTTTTAAAGTACATTGTCTGGTCTGGTCTTTTCCAAGTGTGCTTTTTATGCAGCTCTGATTTTGCCAAGTCAGTGTACTACTGCCTTCCTCCAGCTGGGCTGGAGCATCCAAATATTACTGCACTCACATAATATTGAATTAATCCCACTTGTTTCATCTCTTAACCTAGGACATGTCAACACTATCATTTGAGGACTCCTGGTAGCATGTTCAGATATATGTGAGCTAGCTTTAATTTCATTAGCTAGCACATCAGTACATACTTACGTTTCATTATCACTAAGAGCACAGCCCAGGCAGTTTTCCGTGGAGGCTATGTACAGTCTCTCAGGACTGCATACAGACACAGCAGTAAGGTGTATGTTTTGCAATTTCTTATGCTTGAAAAACGGCACTGGGTTTGTCACGTCCACTTGTTTGTGATGAGTTTTATTGTCTAACTCGTCCTTTTTGAAGTTCTTTTTTCTTTTCAGCTGTCCTAAAAATGCTGACTATTTCATAAAGTTTATTTTCTATTTCTTGTTTCTAGTTACTTTGTATTTTTCTTTTCTTTAGAGAAAAAAAAGCAAACCATTTTAAGCTTAAGAGTCGCTTTTTTGTCAACATTTGATAACAAATTCCCTGTCTCAAGTGCTAGAGGGAAGAAAATAAACTGGAGACCTTCAAAGCCAGCTGTGTTGTCGTCTTAACTTTCCTTGGATCAGTGAAGTTAGAAGAAGATTCAAAGCTCTAATCTTAAGAGAGAAGAGATCTTCCTACATTATTCTAAAACAATATTCTAAAAATTGCAAGATGACAAATATTGAACTTAGTATTATAATTTTAAATTATATTATTGCTACATTATTTAACTGTGATTCATAAAGTCCCCACAATTAATTTTCTTAAGCTATTACTAAACAGCACAGTGCATTTGATGGTACTGAGAACAGAAAGAAATATTTCTTTTTTTCCACAGTCTGTTTAAAGTCTGAAAGGTATTAAGAGCATAATGGAAGTTATACAGATGGATTTTCAAATGCTTCAACAAAAAAGGACTAAGTCATCCATGATTGATCAAAGGGATAAGTGGATTTTCCCCATTAAAACTTGAAAGACAAAAGCTTGATATCCAGCATCAATGCTGGATACTGAATCATCGACTCTAAAGGAATAATTTTCCCTCTGTTACACTGATGAAACACTATTAAAGTTTAAATCAATATGAGTCTACTATTTTTTATATTTGGCATTAGTCTTCCCATAACATGTAGCTACTCTCAGAGTGAAACAAAGGCAATGTCTTCTTATTAAATGGATACACTAAGATTTCTTATTTCTCACCTGATGTTATGCAACCTTCATGGGTCATGATCATTGAGTAGAGAAGTGTATATTAAGGTATTTTAAAATCTTTTGCTGTGTAAGAATTAATCTAATTTTGCATAAATTGCTTTTGCTCCCTAAAAAAAGGTCTACCTACTATGAATATATATCTAGTAATGATATTCTTAGAACTACACAAGATACTGCATTAACACATTCAGAGGATAAAAAATTTGCCTTTTTTCCACAAGGTAAAACTTCTGAGTTAAACCTCAGATCATATTCTGTTATTTTTTGGTTACTGTGCCGTATTGCAAGAACAGATAATCTGCTGTATGCTTTCTCCTCAACCTAGTGTACACAGTTGTGTTGCTAATTCTAAAAAATCATGGCTAGTTGCCACAAATTTTGTCAGCTAATGCAGAGACTCTAATCTTGTTGCTGGGGAAGGTTTTGTTTAGTCAAGCAGTTAATTAATACACCATTTGATTCAACATGAATGTCTATTTTGTAGAAAAATTTGATGATGGGAGAAAGAGTTAATATATTTATTTTTCATTTACCTTGAAGAGATTGAAGGAATAAGAAGCTCATCCTATCTAAGCCACATTAAGGGCAAAACTGACTCCCCTAGAGAGCTTTAAAAAAAAATGTGTGCAGAGTAATCTGTCAACAGGGCAGCAACCATCAGTTTGCTTATCAGTTAGGAGAGTCGTATTAGTGAGGTGGGATTTGTTTCTGCCTTATATTAGGAAATGTTACGGTCAATGGAGAAGGCAGCTACAGCACCACTGAGGGAAACAGCAAATATGGCACAGGCCATGGGGGTGGATGGATGTTGGAATTGTGAGATTAACATCATTTTACAGCTGGTTCCTCATGCAAGACATTTCCTGAAAGAGCTGCTGGAGGAAAAGTTTCAAGTCCTGGAAGTGTAAATGAAGACAACAATAGATCTCAGACAGAGTTTTAGGGACATGATAGAAAGCTGAGATGATTGGCAGATACCTGGCATATAAGAGGATCCAAAAGGAAAATCTGTGTAGAAGAAAGGGGACTGCTGGCATTACGTGACTATGAGGAAAATGCCTGTCTGTGTGCAAGAGAACCCAAGCACTGGAGTAGGCTCACTCTGTTAAGGACAAAAAGCCAGCAGCACTATATAATGGGATAGCAAGAAAAAAGAAATGAACTAGTCCGAAGTGAAAAGATGAGAAGACAATAGAAGCCTTCAGAGACAGTGTCCAGGCGAGACAGAAGAATGCCCCAGAGACATTCAAAGACAGGATGAAGTACAGAAAGAAATATGAGCAGAAGAGAGAATAACAAAGAGAAATAGATGTGTCTTGTTAATGCCAGTGCATCAGTAGAACCTCATTACTGAGAGAAATAAGTAGACATGTTATGAAAAAGAATCCTAAAGGTGCTGTTTCCTGGGGAGCAAGGGCACATTAGGATTGACTCAGGACTGAAGAGGAAGCTGACATAAAGGAGGAAAAGGCCACTGGTTGCTCTTCATGTCAGAGGATGCAGCCAGGTTCTTACCATAGACAACAAACTGTTTAATATGATAGGGAAATGTAGTCCAAGAATGGAAGGCGCAGTGATCGTTCCTGTCAGGAAAGTCAGATGAAAAGGATTCAAGAGTTTGAAGAGTAATAGGTGATTTCTTGGTGATTTTAGTATATTCAAACATTCATGGGTACACTATCTTTTCTTAAAGGAGATTGAGTTGACATTATTTTTCCAAAAGGGTAAAATCCAGGTGATGGCCGGAGAAAGTGAAGAGAGTGTCAGATAACCTCTACTCCCTGCCCAAATACCATAAGCAGTTGAAACAATCTATATGCAGTGTTCGTATGACTTTATCTCAAAAAATCAGCTATGAGCAAAGGAACACATAAGAATGTACATGTTATGGCTGGGTCTTAGGTCTGAGTTGGTAGAAACCACTGAAAGGCTTTTTGCTTGCAAAGACTGAGATTCCTGGAAAGGCTGTGAAATGACACATTGCAGGAAAAGTGAGAAAATGGAGGAAAGGCAGGACTAACTGCAATGAAAGCATTCATGCATTCAGAAAACAGAAATGAGGGAAATTGTTGTGCTGGGTATTTGTTAAGTAGCTGATGGCATGAATTGAACTGTGGCAGCAAGGAGAAAATCAAATCTTTTCTGATAAAGATTACCCATACTGCTAAAAGCAGTATTACAGAGTTTTCAAAGCTGGATATGGATCTAGCTAATAATGAGAGAAATACATACAAAGAAATTGTATCATTAGAGGAAATTTCAACTTCTCAAATACATGCTGGGGGGGAAAAAAAGCAACACAAAAAACCCAGAACCACACAAAGCTCCAAGGATGATAAGGCCCAGACATCTGCGATATTATATTTAGCTTTTTTTTTTTTCAAATAATCAGCGAAACAATAATACTATTTTAGATTTGTATTTCATGAGCAGTGAAGAATGCATAGAATAATTGTTCATAGAAAATAATCCTGCATTGAGTAAATATGAGAGATTTTGATTTTTTGAACTGAAAGATGGAAGCATTGGGACAAAATAGTGTATTACTTTCTAAGGGTAAATGTAAAGAAACAGAGGAAGTTAGTTTGCAAGGCTGGTGGGAATTAAACTCAAGGCTTTCATTGGGAAGGGAGTAGAACTGCATTAGTTCTGCAGTGCAATACTTTAGTTTTTACTAAATAGCAGGGAGAAAATGGTAAAGAAGAAATACAGTTTCCCTGGAAAATATGTAAAAGGAATGGATTAAAAAAACCTGTATTTTTATAGTTAAAATGTGCAGGAAAAGAAAATGTAAAAGAAATTGAGGTGGGCCTTGAAAGGAAAATTAAAATAAATTGCTACAAGTAGGGGAACATGAAATAAACTTCAAACAGATTTGCATTAAATATCTTCTGTGCAGCAATTTTAGAGGCCAAGACTCTGAGCCAGATGGTCCCTTCAAACTCTCCTTCTCTTTTCCACTCAATTTCTACACTTTCCGTCTGGCAACACGAGGAGGGAAATGGTGGAAAATTAATTCCAACATTAGCTAGCTTTTGTCTGTGTGTCTGGCCCCATTAAGTCAGCCTGCAGACCTGAATGTACCAACAACTTAGAATAATGTTGCTAGTAGCGTTGCCAGGAAATGCTCTCCTAGTTAGGGACAAAAGGTTCATTCTGATGCTAATGAATCCTCTAACTATTCAGCAGAGTTCTCTGTATGATACCAGTGGCTCAGGTATAAAGCACAGCAGCTGCACGAAATCCTCACCATGTCTTTCTTTTAGAGAGATCTAGAAGTCCCTGATGGCCAAAAGGCTCATTTTGAGGTGGTTCTGTTTGCACAGAAGTTTTACAAAGATGAGTCCTACATCTTTTTTTGTTCAGTATGTACAGTAGCCTCAGCAATGAAATCAACATGTGCTCACGTGTCCACCAAGTAGCATTCGTCCTCATATTAATGGTAGAATAAAGGTCTTGCCTACCTGCTACAGCTCTAAAAAGGGATAATTTCTTAACAACACATGGTTCAACCCAGTCTTGCCACAAGAAACTTACCTTTGTAACAGTTAAAAGGGAGACTTAAAAGTTACCAATTCTGACCACTGCCACAGAATATCAAAATCAGACATAATTCTACTTGATTTGTGATTCAGATTACCAACTAGTCAGAAACACTCTGATTTCACTTTTGATTGACAAGACGACTGTGCATCTTCCCCTTACTGAAATAAGCACATTATATCTGTTAGTCATCAACTGGGAAGCTGCTACTTCCAGCTACTGTAAATTTATGCATGTATTTTTTTTTCCTTACAGTTACAGTGATTGGGAGCATAACACTGATTTCCTGGAATTAATCCTGTTTCCACATGTGATCCAGATGCACCATATGGTCATAATCATCATAAGTAGGCAAAATCCTAGCTGCTAGAATGGATTTATTTCAAGCACTCCTCTGTATCTCACCAAAGATATTGTGCTTAGTAAGTTGGGTACATTTCAGGGTTTAGCATCAAATTACTTTTAGCTGAGGTAGAATTTTATGAGTGGACACAGGCCTGATAGAGCCCAAAAACATAATACGAAAAACTTTATGAAAAATATAAGGTGGTTATTAAGGACATGTCTCATTCTGCCTTGGAGACTTTCAGGAAAGACACTCTTTAATTAATAAATCTACCTCCGCTCAGTTTCTATTTTTGTAGACTCAGCAGTACCCAACTGTACTAGTGAATCCGTGACTTTGATTATTATGCCTATTAAAACAAAGGCTGGATAAAGACCTCTTTCAAAACTGTAGTTCAAAATTACAGCTGCTGTTTTGTTACGTGATTTATCCCCAACACAAATTCTAAAACTGAAGCTACATTTTGATCTGTAATGTAACCAGACAGCTCAGATAATAAAAGATCATCTTCATTAGTGTCTGTATTCTTGATTAGTCTCTTCAGTGAAAGAAAGGGTCATGACTGACACTTACAAGTGAATAAAGGCATTAGCTAGATAACAGAACAAGTAAAAATGAAGACGTTCTTCTGTCCTTGTGCCTAAACAGACAATAAATGATTTTGAGATAAAAAATCACTAACATTTTAAAAATTGATCAATTTGCTTTAGGAAATAAATGCAGTGGCAATCACTTTGAGAAAGATTATCACCTCAGCTGGAATCTACCACCTCTATTCATATTTGATAAGCAGTGAGACTATATACAGTAGAAAATACTCCCAGTAAGTGGAAGTGTTTCAACTACCCCTTGACCTCTATGTTTACCATTGACAATTTGAGCTGAACAACTTTAAGAGAGTGCATTTGCTGGAAAATATTTACCACTGATATATATAGCCTTGTCGGTTTATTTTAATGCATTATCATTATCATAACTTTCATTTCCAGACTGTCTCAGATGCACTGAATAATGATATGCTACCACACCAAAAGTCATGTCTTAATGTTGACAGCTGATGTTTCCAATATCTTGCTTCCCAGAATACTTACACTATTATTCAAACCTCCTGGGTCAAGGTTTGCTCTGTTAGTATATGTTCATTCATTTAAATCCAGAAATAAATTACCATTTTTGGCAACATTATCCTGAAATTATAAGGATGAAGCTGAGGGCAGAATGGAGCTCACCCTATTTCAGAAAGATCTCCTCCACATAGAAATTGAATTTTATTAATATTGTTTTTACAGGACTTCTGTGGGCTTCCATTTTCATTCATGGCTGAAAATACTTAAAGTAGAAATGTCTGGGAAAAAAAAACCAATCAAGCAAACCCTTGATAATTCCCCTCCATCTTTTGCCAGCACTTCACTGCAACTGAGGTTTTTCCATGTTTGTAAATTTTGCATGGCATATTTTTTAATTCTAATAATATTCTCTGTTGTAGTACTACAGCAATTCTTTCAGTTTTAATTCTTTACATGATATGAAGGAAAGCCTTCAGGAGTAAAATTTAGCATATTTCACACGAGCACCCACTTGTACACATTTCATAACCTAAGGAAGAAAATACGTTTGCTTCTCTCCTACAAGTGAGCTGTGGGAGGTTCTGATCATTTTTTCTCCTGCCATTGAATACTGCTTATTGAAACCAAAAAGCAACACGGAATTTTAAATGTATGAATTCTCTACATGTTAATTGTTTGTCATAAAATCCAGGCTTACTGACATAAATATGGTATTAGTTAGGTCCAGGATTCTGCACTGGAATAACTATATCATATTTAAGGTAAATTTCTGAATTAGTCTTTCCCTGCAAACCTTTTGCCGCTGTATTGCTAATGCTCACTAGAAGCCAGCTGAATTAATCTCAAGCACAGCAGAACCTTCTGTAACGCCATATGAAGAATTTGTCACAGTGACATTCTTGATTCTTTCTGACAGTTGAATGACACACAGCATTGCTTACTCACAACGTAATGCTGGGCACTTTTATGCAATGTGACTTTCCATCTTGCCCACGATTGCTTGCTCACATATTTTTTTCCATATTAAATTACCAGTATGCATAACTGATATAATCTCCTTTCTGCACTCACATGTGTCTACAAGATTTAGTTATTATCCTGTCTGGAATGAAGTCTGGACTCCTCTCTTACAATTAAACATTTATTCTGGTATTTTAGATCTCCCTACATTAGGTGCAAAGGAACACATTATAAAAATTGCTCTAACCTATATTAAGGGAGCTTCCTTAATTTTCATTCCATTACCCTTACATTCTAGATGAAAGCTAGATGTCTTGGGCTACATCCAAGTAAAATAGAGGTGGTGATTACTGGCAGGTGCATATATATGACAGAATCAATATACTTTACTAATGCCTTCCCTTAGCTTGATTTCCCGAAGGTAAAGTTTGGCCATTTTTAGCACATAATGCAAGATCCATTTTCGTCTTCTGTGCTAAGCACAGTGTCTGGGACCTACCTGGTGACTAATCTCTACATCTTCACTTAGAGCCCTTGTGGTGAGGTTTATTTGATAGCAAAGCAGGTACATGATCCGTGTGATAGTCTGGAGAATGCTGAACCTCAGCGAGCACATTTGCAGTCCCATCTGAGGAGGAACTTGAGATACAGTTCCAGTGAAGAACTGCTTAGCTTTCAAGGCATGTCCTCTTCATTATTTTTGCAGGCTGTGTTTGTCTGTCTCTCAGATATGCCAGTGACTTAAATTAATGACAGGAGCGAGCCTAGAACCACCAAGTTCTAAGTGAGCGTTGCAGCCTAATAAAGAAAAAGGGGCTTCAAATTATTAAGGTCTAGCACACCAAAGAGATTCAAAGAGCCCCGCTTGATCAACCAAGAGCTATAAAATAACAAGCCATGGGTAGACACTTATATATGAAATAAAAATGGATTGGATTTAGAATATTCTCTACAAACTACTCATAAATCACCCACAGACATGGAACTCTCGCTCGAATTTCTTAGCTGGTTTTGAATGACAGTATACTGAGGAAAATCACAGCCTGTGCTTTCAGCAGCCTCCAGCCTGCAGAGGAAGTATCTGCTGGGTACCTTCACAGCAGCAATTTGTGACAAATGGTGTGTTGATTATAAACTCTTTACTCTCCAAGAAGAGCAGAGGAGAGTCAGGCATGTGGGAAGTCATAGCTTCCCCAGTGGCAGTGTAGTGGGCTTGCTGCTGAGTGAAAGGGTCTTGTGTACAGTTTGGAGGGTCTCTGCAGCAGTAGAATATAGGCTTGACTCTGAATATGATACTTTCTGGGACCAAGAAGCATTGTCCAGCTCTCAAGTCTGCAATGAATAATGAGTCCTGGTGGCATGTCAAGACAAACCCTTCGTGTGTGCTATTCCTCATTCTCCATAATTCCTTCCTCCCCATGTCTACCCTTCCTCTGGAAAGGAATATTATAATAGGGACATTTCAGTCAGCCCCCTGATCAGCTTCTGCCCCACAGAGAGTAAGACAACATGTAAGTTTTGGCCAATCAGGGTTTAAATTGAGGTTTTACAATGTACATTAGTGCAATCTCTCTCTAATTCATTCATATTTATGGTTTCTTTCAGTTAATCATTCTAATCCATCCACCTGTTTGGAGGAAAAAGGCCAACAGAATCTAAATCAACCTCTAAAATTTCTGGTCATGGTGGGGAAGAAAGAGACTCTGATTCCACCTGATAACATCTGGCGTGTCTGGGCATTAGAAGTCTCAGCAGAGCATGTTCCAATTGTACCATATTACCCCCACGAGGGAAATCCCAAAGTTGCTGCCTTGTCTCTGTGTTGGCTGCCTTAGCATTTGTACTTGTCAGAGATTTCTGACTGACTAAAAATTAGCTATTGCAAAACACATGGCTTCCACAGATGGTCTAGTAAAGCCAAAGTATTTTCTCCCTCCTAAAGTTTCTGCCAATCCCACCAAGGCTGTGTGTGACAGATGCAGTTACAGTTGAGATACTTTTTAGTGGTTGCTATATTTTCACTGTCAGCATCAGTCCCTACTGTGCCACCACATGTAACTTTTCAGCGGCCCCCCGTTTGTACACTGTAGAGTACATCAAAGGCAAAGTCATGTTGTGATGAATGAATAATGTCCTGATGGCACATGGTACTCTGCATTTTATTTTGGTTCTCAATGAGTAACTCATGTACAGGGATTTTTCTAATGTACTGTATTTGTATAATAGGCTTCTCATGGCAGTTTTGAACACGTGTAGTCAATTTAATTGATTATGCTCCTATTAAAAATAGTCATACACCAGTGATGATCTTGACAGTCCATCTGTAAACAACAGAAGCTATTTAAACACAGCACTATAATGCTAATTGGTAGACCACTACTTGTGGCTGCATATGGATCTCTTGAGTAAGATCCTCACACATTCACCATACAGGATGCATTAGGGGTATGACCATGAAGTTCTCCTTTAGAAATCCTCCAAGCATGAGAAGCACCTTTGCAAGGCAGAAGCCTGTGATAAAAAGAGGTGTTTTGGCTTTGCTTTGCTGGCTGGAAGCCTTCAGCTTACAGAAGCACAGGCTGGTGATTGCTGCAGCATATGCCCAGTACAAGCATTGCCCTTTCACTTTGGCCATTTCCCACCTCACGTGCCAGCAGTGAGCAGAAGGGCAGGACTACAGGCACTTCCAGCTCGGCTGAACAGCCACAATTTCCCTTTACACTATAATGTTCTTTCTGGGCCAAATAAACAGACTCTATATGGGAAATCTGACTGGGATGTAGCACAAAGTAGGTACATTATAACAGTAAAACCCATGCATCACCCATGCAGCTCTCTTAGGTACAGTATTACACTTAAAAGGGAGAAAAGATGCTACAAAAAGAAAGGGATGGACTCTGAACAGTTTTAATTTGACAAGTCCCTTGTCACCACTGGAAAGACAGTGATTTACACTAGCTGAGGGTGTAAAACACTGAATTCTTCCTTGTATAACTAACAAAAGATTTACCTCTTAATCCAATTCCTTCTTCCCTCTTAACTCTCCTTCTGCTCTAGAGCTTCTGCTTTGACAGGGTTTTAAGGCTTATTGCAGACAAAACACAAGTGCACAGACTTTAAAAAGAAAATTTGATGTCAACTACCAAGCAAGTACTTATGGAAAGTTACCTCCCTGATTCCTGAACATAAGCTAAAAGACCAGCCATGGTTTTCGGCCCAAGCCTCATAGGTGCTAGGTATCTGAACTCACTGAAACAAGATGAGTCAACAGTAACTTCCAGGTTCTAGCCTTTATTTCCAAAATAACCATTTGAGGGGATGTTGCCATATTTATCCCAGACACTTTTAAGTGTTGAAGAAGGCCATCGTACAGTGACATGCTTTAAATTTCCATTTTTCCTTTTAATATTGTTTCTTTGAAAAGGCATTTGAGAAAAAAAAAGTGCATAGCTTGTCTGAACCAAATAACAGGAAACGTACTCATATTTAAAAGAAATCCTTCAAGCCCTGTTGGGACATACTGACTGATATTGTAGTATGGATCAATACATCTATAAGCTATTTTCTGTGTATTTTTTAACATTTCTCTTCATTCTGAGTACCATGGAGCTGTCACTTACTACTTATAGAGGCATGAGTTACACTATGTATTGATATAGATCTATTTTGATTTTTCTTTTGCTCACATACACAAGCCAGGATAAAGTAGGCAAGCTTTTGGTTTGTTCAGGGTTTTTTTAAGAAATTGGAGGACACATTTATTTCTTTTGACTTATTAATTTAAAAGCATTAGAGAATTCACCAAAAATCACCACTATAATGTATTATACTTAAATCAACTTTAGTCATCACAGGGACTTATTTATCCACTAATGTCTGACTGCAATGCGTGTGCATCTAGCACTTACAATTTCTGCTCACTTCTCGCTTTCAGTAATGACTTCACTCTCAACCTTTACACAGTGTACTGTTGTTCAGGGTAAAAATAAAACTGTCTACTTGTCCAGCAGTTGCTGTAGTCTGTAATCACAGCATGTGAAAACTATTATATTTTAAAATGTTTATAGAGACAAGTGGCCTAAATCTAAGCAGGCCTTAAACAACAGTGAAACTCTGTATCTTGAAATCCTTTGCGGTTACAGCAAATATCTAAAGTGCAGAGTGTGTGTGGTATTATATCTATTGGTTTAATCATTTTGCTGAGACATGCCAAGAAATCTAATGGTTCCTCTTATTTTTCTTTTAGAAGTAAAACTTTTCTCTGCAAGAAAAATTTGGTCGTGTTCATCAAGACAAACCTCAATAACTGACAATGTATTTTTGTTTGGTTGATAGTTTTTTGCTTTGTCAATGGACTGTAACACCTAAGACTGCTACAGGGCTTGTGGCATATGCTGACTGGGCAGGGCTTTTTTTCTTGATGTTCATCTAGGTGCTTTACTCAGCACAGCATTCATTAAAGGTTATATGTCACCTACAGTTTGCCATTCAGATTTCTATTTACTTTTTGGCACCTAGCCCCCACCCTTCCACTTTAGGACCCTGCCACCTTTAATTACCCAACTCATCTGTCAAAGAGCTGCACTTTCTATTTTTTTTAGTCGAAAGCTTGTCCACAACTTCTCCCCAGAAGCATACTTATTAAAAACTAAGCCAATATTTTCTACAAACACCCTGGCACAGGCCTTTCTTGCTGCCCAAGGACTGGAGCAGCCAATGAGCCAGCTGAGCAGGGCTGGCTGCTCTCAGGTTGAGGGTTTTCAAAGGTGCCCTAGAGCTGGACACTCAAACCCCACTTAAACGGAATGTTTTGGGCATGTATGTGCTTTTTTTCTCCTTTGCAACCTCAGTCTAACTGATGTGCTTAACCAAAGTTAATTCTTAAGGCCTGTGTACACAAAAATAATGCCAGTATATTTAAACAGATGCCCTTAAATGGGTTTATATATATTTAGCTGGCTTTAGTAACCCTGTCAAGAAACAGTATTTATTTTTCTACATTCAGCCCCACCAGTGGAAGGGTTTACTTTCCCATTTGCTCCTGCATATCTGACAGGGAAGCTGTGTCTGCTCAGAGGTCTTGTACAGTCTTGGAGATATTCAAAACCTGACTGGACACAATCCTGAGAAACTTGCTGTAGTTGACCCTGGCTTGAGCAGGGGCTTGGACTAGACAATATCTACAAGTGCCTTCTAATCCCAATGATTCTGCAATTCTGTGGTACCTCCTCTATGGTTTAGACTCATCAGTCACAATCTTTCTATCTTTCTCAGTTCAAATTTATAGTTTTACACAGATTGACAGAGCACAAGTAAAGGATCACATACTTATACCCTGTCTTCATAATATGTGAGGGGTTTTTAAGATTTTTCTTGTTTACTTCTTTGTTTCCTGAGGGAAGGGAAAGATTTTGTGTACTTTATATTACCTCTTTTGAGTCATCTTCACTCAAGTCTAGTAGGGTAGGTAAGGAGTTATAATAAACTATTAGAAGGCAAAGGACAAACTGATAGAAGGTGGAATTGCTGCTTGCACAATTTATAGCCATAAATAGCAATTAATCAAGGGTTATATTTCAGTGGGAGAAAAGTCACAGTACTTCCACAATCAAAACCCAGCACATAAATTTTGTTAAACGAAGCACTGCAATGCAAAGCTATTTCCGTCAGAGAAGCTGACAGTGTCCCAGACAGGAGAGAAAATGTCATTCTGGGACCCCTCTGTGCTTAGATCTCACATCTGCTCCCAAAAGCACTTCAAGCACCACCAGGCTTTTGTGATGCTAAGAAGACTTTGTGCGCAGTGGGTAGTTTTTATGATATAAGAAAGAATATTATGGGGACCAACAGACAATAGATCACTAGGACTGCTGAACTTGGGCTGGCAGTCAGGATTGTCTCCCCACAGATGCCTGCCTTCTATCACGGCAAAAAGTCGGACCTACTTGTCAATCAGTGTCTCTTTATGCTAAAGGCTTTAAGGTTTCAGAAGCTGATTAACAAGCGGAAGAAGTAGGACAGGTAATTAGGTGTTGGTAATCTCACCAGCTGAGAAACCTGACTGCACAAGAGGGGCTGGATTGTCCAAAGCAAGCCAGTAGCTGGATGTGAGAAACAAGCCCAGTAATTCCTCACTGTTGGATTTAATTGAGTAGAAGGAATCTCCTGCAGTCTGGGGTCACCTCTACCAACAGCCCATTTCCATAGCACATATAAAGGTCTCCCTCTTGATGACTTTCTGTGTATTACTTGACAGATGGGAAGATGGCTCAAGAGTCTTTACTGAAGTTCTCTGAGAAGGGAGAAGGAAATGGGAAGACTCAGGGAAGCCCTGAAGAGTCTTATACATAACAGCCCATGCCTAGGGGTTCAGCCTTGTGCATTTTGCCCATATACACAGGCTGCGCAATGTTCTGCTGCTTTTTTGTGTGTCAGGTTTAGCAGAAGGCTGCTCTGGATCCCAGAACCACTGTGCAGGTCTCTTGGCTGAGGAGGAGCTGGGAAGGGAGAAACTGGGAGGGATGGCTGAGCACAGGTTAAACTGCAGACAGTGGGACCAGTGTATTTCTTTTTTTCACATTCAAAATCTTATTTCTCTGACTAACAAGTCTTCACTTCTCCACCTTTTAGTTGAAATAAACTACATTTGTTACCTACCTCTGAACAAGTGAGATCTCTATGGGAAACAGATTCAGGCAGGGCATTCTTCCCACGGGGACAGCTAATCTGTGCAGCTGACAGGGTGGTCTCGGGAGGGGTCTGTCATCCAGCCTGGATTGTAGATTTGAGGCATACGCTGTGCACTTACCATTGCATCATGGTATAATTCATACAAGGCAGTAATCCTTCTCAGATCATAATTATGCACAGTCTGCTGAGCTCCCAAAATGTAATTACCTCTTTATGGGGCTGGGTTATGTTCACAGGCTGAGCCAGGGCATGACTCTCCCTTTGATGGCCTGGGTGCCCCATACGCTGCCAAGAATTTTTTATTCTTTTCCTTCTTGACACGTAAACAGGAGGAGTGAGTGAAAAATAAACATTTTCCTGGCACAGGCATCAGCTGTACTATGGTGTGGATCTGAATAACATGATCTTCTCCCCCTTACAGGCTTGATAGGCTGCAAAAAAGTGCCATAGCTTGAAATGCAAAAAAAAAGACGCCCATATAGATTTCACTGCCCTCATTGAATTGAGAAATGGGGCTTTGAGTTTTTCCAGGGACTTCAGACAACTTTAACTTTCCAAATTATGGGACATAAAGCACTGGCTGCAGGGACAAAGTACATTATAAAAACCTGTTGTTAAATCTCATGGGGGTAATCTGAAAGGTTTCTGAAAAAAGAACAAGAACTCTCATTGGATGTTTTGTTGTAACTTCCTCCCTCCTGCTGCTTATCTCTGCTCCTGAACTCTGTCCATGCTACTTAGCTACCGAAAGAGGGGCAAATGTCAAGTTCCCAAATCTCCATAGGTAATTCTGAAGTGTTTTTTTTCCTAACATCTTCTAATAATTTGTCCCCTTGCACCCCCACCATTCTTGTCTGTGGGCCAGGAAAATCCAGAGTGTTTCCAGGGAGATTTGAGCTCTGCTGAATGCCATATATTACTGTAGACTTATAGAGAATAAATCCAGTATTTTTATGGAACAGTTTAGATACAGGAACAGGCAAATTGCCACACTAACACATTCTCTGTCTCTGAAGGGATGCAAATAAAATATTCGCTCAGCCTTTGATGAGTTTCCTATCCTCCATCATCGTAAAAGCCTTACAGTCAAGAAAATCCGCATGGTGCTGGGTCTTAACTGCTCACCTCCACTGCTCCTCGACAGGGAAGAGCAGGCAGTGCTGGGTGCATCCAGGACTATCTTGAGGCCTTCTTCCCTGAGCAAAGCAGCCAAATGGCTTGCCAGCTGCTTGACTGCTTTGGAGATACAGATTCATTATACCATTAGCATTATAGAGGAGATAGAGGAAACCCTGGGTAGGGCGAAGGTGGGGAAGGCACCTATCTGTGACTCAGATAAATTACTTCAGATGATACAGAGAGCCTCACTTGCTTTAGGAGCTGCAACTGCTTTGGCAATAATTAGAACATGAGTTTTTGCCCCTCTGCAAGGCTCTGTCATAGATCAACAACACGTTAACACAAAGTTTGACTTTTACATTTCACCTAGACTGGGAGATAAATGATGCCTGCAGATTAAAAATCCTACCTTTGAGCTTTATATTCTTGTTCTTTTGCTTTGTCTTATCCCATATTACAAGCTCTATGGTGAAAGATCTTTTTTAGTAGTCAAGCAGCTGTGTTTTATACAACTAGATCTCTGAATATGGAAGCATTTCACTGTTATTTTCAAGGTTAAGAATTAAAAGAATGGTTAATTCCACATGAAAAGAAGAAAACTGGTATTTCATCCTCAGGGAGTTATACTTAGCTGGTAACCACACCGTGGTTAAACACATCAACACCTCTCTATTATTTTTAGCATAGCCAATAAAGCTTTGACGTACCATTACATGCTTCAGACACAGGGTAAACTCTGTTGTCATGCATTTTTTATAATCGAGGATCTGGTCATTCCTTCCATTGGACTGATGAGGGCTTTTTTCGTTTGCTTCTGCTCCTGCCAGAACTAAGCCTGTGTGGACCAATTGATAGGGCAGGAAGATGCCTCCGTGCTGTTCCATTTATTCCTCTGGTTCCACCTGGTGACAGGCAAATGTCCTGCCAACATCAGAGAGACTCAAGCTGTCTTGGAAGGAAGGCTCGCCTTGCCAGTACTTAAGAGGTAGCAGGATTCTGTTTTGCAAACCCCAAACAAAAAAAGAAATTGGTTTTGTTGGCAAGGAGGAGGTGTATCAGACTTTACTGTGTGCTTGGATGCATGAGAAACTCATAGTTGTCTTCTTTGTTCTGAAAAAAGATTCTCTAGAAGGTGATAAGTTCAGCAAGTGAAGAGCTATGGGTGGTGCTGAGGCTGCTGGCTCACCTGATGGAGCATTTCTGCTGAGTTACGCACCTGCAGACTCCCCATCACACAGCAGACAAACTTGGTCTTCAAGGGCCCCTCCAAGAGGTCAACATGGAGGTGGTCTCCTGGCCTGCAACCTCCATTCCTTCAACTTCCCCCCTTGGTGATCAAGGCCAAACTGGGGGCAGGGCAATATTCTGCTGCTTCATTCTGTATAAGACCATGTGTAAAGACTGTTGTCAAAATAAAATAGCACTTGAAATGGAAAATTTTCAGGTCTTGCTTTTAAAAAGTTTACAAAGCTCCAACTTTAAAAAAACTTTTTTTTGGTTATTGCACCAGAAATATATTTTTAGCAGTCCTGACAGCTTTCAGAAACAAAAGAGCCTTCCAAAAGAATTTTAAAGAGTTTTTCAAAAACACTTTTGCCTTTGTATTTGAGAGAGGCTTTGGCAGTGCCGTAAAACAGCAGTGCTTCTCTTCACTCTCTCTTCTCTTTGTCAATCATCTGAATTTACACTGCATTTAGAGTTTGTCACATGAAGTACTGGAGACCTTAAAATCATTCCTTCCAAACTGGTAATTTTTGTATGGAAACTCTTGCTGTGAGGCTATGTGAAACTGAATCACACAAATGAATAGCTTGGAGAATGATGAAATTCTGGATGTAAATACTTTAAAGCGCAAACACTTTATCTACTATTTCTTCTAACCAGTGTTTTTTTGTTCTTCTACTAAAAAGACCATAACTGGTAGGCATTGCTGAAAGAAACTACTGATAAGGTAACTGCACATGTTTTTTTTTCCAAAATGGATTTTAGTTGTAAAGAATTTGATTGAAAAACCTGTGTGAAAGCAAGAGCAGAATTCCTGATTGAATTTTGGTTGGAGACAATGCGAATGAGAAGGAGCACCACCAATTCATTAGGAATGCACCAAGGTCAGCATTATGTGTGTAAGAGGAGACCAAAAGAGGCAATGCAACCAGTTGCATTCAGTAATGCAAGAGATCTATTAGTAATTTGCAATATATTGATCTGGAAGCCTATCTTAGAGCCCAGTAAGGAAAACATACCTATTCCAGCAAGAAGTCAGTCCTTCCTTCTTTGCTCTCCTCTCTATAAGTGTAGAGCACTTCTGTCAAAACTACAGAAAACAGAGGTGTGGTTCAGCTAATCAAGCACATCTCTAATGTGATTTAAGATCTATCATAAAGCAAAGCTAAACTTTCTGCCTTTGATCATCTGTACAGTCTTTATTAAGTATACATTTAGCAGGACTTTAGAGCCACTTACCACATAAAATATTTCATCAACTATATACAGCTTCTGACAGCATAAACGGTAAGTGAACTGGGTCTGTAAAGCATAGACATCCAAGGGATTATTTGGAAAATGTAGTAACTATGAATGCAGATCCTGACACCAGTAAAGACATTAACATTTATAATAGTGTTTATATATATTCTCACAATTTTTAATGGTGTTTTGTGTTAGTGTATTGGTTTATTGAATATACAGCTTCTATGCATAATTAAAAACAATATTTTAAACACATTAAAAGCATGTTTCACATTTAGTTTCTGACTAATAAGGCAAAATCAGATATAATGCAAAAACATGTATACAAGTGAACATTAAAAAATGTAGAGGTCAATTTGACCAGAAATTCTTTTACTGTACACTCAGAGTAAGGAAACTGCAAATGTATTCAGATAGACACACTGGAGTGAGATTAATCTGATAAAAAATGTAAATGCTTATATCTGTGCTAGGAGTTTATACTTCCTTTATTGTAAATGGAAAGAAAAGGACATTTCTAGGATGTGATTAATCCTTCTAAAGATAGACATCTAAAAACTAGACATCTAAAATAGGTCAGATTGATTTTATCCTAGAAATGCTTATTTCTGTGACTTAACAGCAGAGGGAATTTAGCTCAACCATAAATATTGGTTAGGTAAGATGATTCCCACCCTTCAAAATCTTGTCTGTTGCTGAAGAATAGAAAGAATTAAATCCTGTATCCATTAAAGTCAACAGCAAAAATTATTTTCATTCTATTAAAGCAAACATTTCACCCGAAATTAATAAATCACCATTAGTAAACCCTTAATGACTACTAATTATTCCTACTGCTCCCCTTACTGACTTTCTCTCTTCCTCTCTCAGCAATCTGCATTTTCATGTGCTTGAGGAGATACTTCCTGAAACCTGATGACTTTCTGTTACCATACCTAAAGAGTCACAAAAACAGGGAATCCAGGCTCACACCAGTTCTCTTGGGAGGAAAAAAAAAATATTTGCAAAACTAATAATGCAATTCTCACATTCTCACTGAAGCCCATACTCTTGTGTAGGTTACTATCAGTTTATTAGATATCTGAAGAAATTATTACAATGCAGGACTAAATGCAGCTTTTCTTGGACATTACCTTTGGACCACAGATGTGTTGGATGTCTTGTGTCCTCACCTCTCTAGAGCAGGCTGGCCTCATTCAACTGCCTCACTACATAGCATTTAACCCTGTGCTCCTTCAAGTTCTTTACTTCCCTTTGACGTAAATATTACTCTTAGGAACTCTTTCAACTGATAACGTGAGGAATGCATTGCAGTTCAACAGATGAGTAGTTTTTGGTGTGAACCAGAATTGCATACCCAGACACAGCTGAGATAGTCAAACACAGAGCATTCTTAGCCATAATACCTGGTAGGAGGGGTTCCTGAACAAAGCTGTTCCCAGAACCATATCTGGGTTTGTTCTGGACAGAGATTCAAATAAGACCCTGAAAGTGAACTAACTTCCCTGCACTATGAGCAGTCAGAAGAACAGAACCCAGAATTAAACTGTGCAATGAGGCTTTTTGGCAGCATATAGTTACTGCTAGCTTTGGCACTTCCGTTATGTGAAATTATTTTTAGTGTGTTCCTTGAGTTCATTTTCCTTAGCTTGGGGTTTTACCTTAAAGTCAGCTCGTCTGGGTATCTTCTAGAAGGTCTGACCAACTTAGCTGCTGATTAGTGACTGCTGTGGTATGAAAATTTATGTGGTAGGAGATGAAAAATGAACACTGATCTTTTAGCGTGGACACCAAATTCTATTACCATTTTACAGTCAGTATAGTTGAAACACAGCAAATACCATTTCCTTTGTTGTGTGTAGATGCTACACTGGAACCTCTTTTCTCAGATGAATTTTCATGCTATGCAAAGCATTGAGATAACACTATATATGGAGGAAAAAATTGTTTTAAAATTCTTTTCAATTATTCATATGAGTGTCATGCCATTGCCTCCTTCTCTCCGCTGGCTATGCAAGGTGGCTATACAATGATTAGTTCATATGTAGGTGACTATGCTGTTGGTATCTTTATTTATTCAAATGAATCCAACTCTCTGTTTCCCTTTCCAGGTCATGCTTAAAATTTGTGTGCTTTTTTATATTTTGCATATACAGGACCACCTCTTACTAGCATCTTGCGTTAATCGGTTGATAGATGGACACCATTCTTTCTGTGCGCTGTGTAGTTGTGAAACTGCACAGTGGGTGTTGAAGATCAGAAGTGAACCCCGCAGATGAGCTGAGAAAACCCGTAACAGAGCACTAGCATGAAGAGAGGCTTTTTTCTCATCCAGTTCCTGAAGTTGCAGTATGTGATACCTTAAGGTGTTTTTAAGTAAGTGAATTTTGGGGTTTTTTTCAGTTAGAAATGTGGAAGAAAAACAAAAATTGTGTTGTGAAAGAACTGTTTTATTAAAAAAGGCCTTGTAAACAGTTTGCTTTGGAAGAAAAACCTTCATCACTCTCTACAACTACCTGAAAGAAGGTTATAGTGCAGTGGGGGTCAGTCTCTTTTCCCCGGTAGCAAGTGATAGGACAAGGAGAAATGGCTTCAAGTTGCACCAGAGGAGGTTTAGGTTGGATATTAGGAGGAATTTCTTTACTGAAAGGGTTGTTGTGAAGGACTGGAACAGGCTGCTCAGGGAGATGGTTGAGTCACCATCCGTGGAAGTGTGTAAAAGACAAGTAGATGTCATGCTTACGGGTATGGTCTAGTGGTGGCCTTAGTAGGGCTGGATCAATGGTTGGACTCAATGATCTTAAAGGTCCTTTCCAACTGAAACCATTCTATGAGTCTATGAAATCAGGGGGCTTCAATAAAACATATAGTATCAGTTCAATGTGACCATCACTGTCCCACGAAGTCATATTTCCTGTGCAGATGTTAAACTGTTCAGGTAGCCTTTTGGGCTGTCTGTGGCAGCTTTGCCGAATTGGAAAGTGCTGTGGTAGTCACCGATGATCAGCTAGAATAGCACAGAGAGGCAAGATCAGCACAGCTATCTTGTGTCTCTGCTGGGTTTGTTCTTTTCCTTGCAGAGCCCTACTGAACAGAAAGCTGCAGAATTTGTAGGGAGGGATGCTACCTTTTATTAAATGGTAGGTATCTCAGTTTTGCCCATTTTTAAGTCACAGCAT
>NW_010166993.1:59668-84349 GCF_000695765.1 Mesitornis unicolor
TGCTGTAAATGCCAAACTACAGTATCCTCCTTATTGCTGGATATTATGAAAATAATCTTTTTGCCAACAAACCTTGCTCCACTTATCATTTCAGGCCACCACTAATCAGCTAGAGGTGAAAGCAAGTATCATCTAGCAAGAATGTTTTTTCAAACAACCTCAGACTTAAAGTATTACCTTTGCTACCTGCTCCATTAGAGAGAAATCTGAAACATTACATCTAAGGAGTCTGTTCAGCACCAGGAACAGACAGTGATGATCTGGTTACTGATCCTCCAGTGCAAGGACTGAAAACTCTTCTTGGAGAAGAAAACTGAACAAATTGCCAGGATACTGAGACACAAAAGGCATCACCAAGACAAAATAATTTGAGAGCATCTCAGCATGTAGAATTACGGTAACCATTAATCAGCACTCATTGCTATTAATTATCACTAGGTTTAAAAGGGATCTCTGAACAATGTCCCATTAAATGATTTTTCTGATGAAGCACATCCCGATTAAGTAGAGTGCACTGTACAGTACTTGAAAAACAGCACCATTTATGTACAAATCGAATACAAATAGAGTACTTATCAAATCCCTGTTTAGGAACCGTTTGCTGACATCAGAATATTCTCTTATTGGCATTCTGTACTGATTATAGAAAAAAAATAATTACCTGATTGGGGTAATAGACAAAGGGAACTGTAGTTTTATTTCTCCTGTTGACTGCCATGGAATGGGATAATTCGTAAGGACTCAGTGTTCAGGAAGTCCTAGGTGGCTCTTTTGGCTGATAAAACAAAGAATGAAATCACTAATCACCAGGATAGATAAGCTCATGATGCAGAATGTGAGTGTTTCTACTTTTCAGTTTTAGGTATTTAGTAACACTTTATCAGAACCTTGCAAGTAAGTCAAAGACACTTAAAATGTTTGTCATAGCTTTATAACTGCTTTTCTAGCAGGTGCTTTTTAAATGCTTGTAACAGCTAACCTGCTATTATTTTCATAATGTATTAATAATGGCTATAATAGAGGTGAAATTGGTGCATAGTATCAGTCTCTGCATGCAAAGAATGTGCAAGGAAAAAGAACACTATTTCCCAGAGTAATTTTTTGGTGACATCATTTTGATTTCAGAAGAAAGTATATACAGGAGCTTAAAAGCTTTATGTAATGAGTACGAAATTTACTTACCTTTTCAAATACAGGTTCAGCTGGGTACTTTGCCATGTGATTTATTTACAACAACAAAAAAAGTCCCAAAGATACTGATCTGTGGTTAATTATGTCAATGAAGAAATAATCAGAATGGGAGCTGTCCAACTTCCTAAAGCCCATACCAAACACCATTCAGAGTACTAGTCCATTCTTCAAGATTTTGTGTTGCTGGCTAACCTCTAATGTTAACATTTTGGTGTGTTTTTTCTTTTCCCTGGGGAAAACTGTTTCCCTGAAGTAACAGACAGGTTTTTAGGTCATCTTGGCAGTGGACCATAGTTTTAGAAAAACAGTAATGTCACAGTTCTGTGAAAAGGTGTCACTGGGAGCCTCTGACATAGACAGCATCAAGCCCCCAACACATAACTTATAAACATCATGTGAATTCTAGTAAGCAGATTTTCTTGTGGAAGGTGCTGACTTGATGTTTGTCAGAGCAAAACACAATGCTGCTTTATCTTAGTGTTTGAGTCCTGAAAACTCTGATGGAGCAGAAATGCAGTACCCGACTGGCCTCTGGCATTTTCTAGGGAGGGAATATCTGCTCATATACAAAATCTAGAGATTTAGCAAATCATGTGCAAGCTGATGGTGCATGTGTTTTCAAATGACAAACTGAGGGCATGGCTGCATTTGGGCTCTCAGAGTGATAATTATGTGCATAGGAAACAAGGAGAAGAGCCACTCTGTCTTATGCCCTGAGGTAGATTCCTCCTAGTCAGAAGATAGAAACAGAACCAGTGATCAGAACCAATCTTCTATTCAGCCATTTTTTTAACTGCCCTATCACACTGCACTCCACTGCTGTCTAATCACTGAGTGCCTAAGAGAAGAAGAGCCTTACACAACTGAGAATGGAGTCTATCAGAAACTTTATAAATGTCAGAAAAAAATTAAGTATCACCTCTGGGAACTTCCAATTGCAGATCAAGTCTGTGCCTCAAATTCATTCATTGCTTATATCTTTGCCATTCCAATGACTTTGGAAAGATAATTTATGGGTAGGGAAATGTGAGCAGAGTTTGTAAGCAAAGGCAGAAATTATGTAAACATTGCAAATCAATCTAAAACTAACTCTAAAACTTTTCATTCTGGTTTTGTAGATTTGAGAGATTCAAATGGTTCAAGAAATGGGAAGTTTATCTAAACCTTATCTAATCCTTAACAGTCCATCAAAGCTTCTGAGGTGTAGCCATCACTTCTTGAAAACAGCCCACTGAAACTTAAAAACACAGGGCCTGACTCTGCCCTTACAGTGTGAAATAGATGGCGCAATCAATTTGTCATGGTGTAAAACTAGAGAAGTTTAAGACACAGCATTAACATAACATACTCAGAATCATACTCAAAGTATCTCTAATTTCACTTACAGTTGCTATGGTGATCGTATGCTCTAAGCTTGGCTGGAGTAAAGAAGCATGATATGCTAAAGACTGCAACACAGTGTTGTGGTGTACTAGTTCACAGAAACTTGGAAATGTTTTTAAATCTGGAAACAATGCAAAGAAATATGAAGATAGGGTAATATCTATGTGCAGAATCTTCTTATACTGTTCTGCCCAGAATGTCTCAGTACTCATAAGTGCTGCTGCAAATTAATCTATCCATATGCAAACATTTTACTGGTGTTGGTTTTTGATGTCATAGTTACTAATATAAGAACTCAAAATACTTCCACAACATTTTGCCTGTTCTTTGATTAGACCAGTAAACAATAAAAAAGTTTTCATTCTTAGTGTCACTGTTTAGGGCTCAGGGCAAGCCCAGGGACCAGGATTTTCTCTCTATTGTCCCCCACCCTCCCAGGGGAGGATTAAAAAATAAAAGGGAATAGAGAAAAGATGCTTCACACAAGGTTGGAAGTTAAGACTGTAACAAGTTTAATGAAAAACGACTGGGGATAGGAAAAGGGAATTAATAAGGGACAAAGGTTATTTAACCATGTACAAAACCCGATCCCAGTAGTTCTGAGTGGAAGTGTCCAAGCAGTGCCTCGTGGCCACTGTGACTGCTATGACTCGTCACAAGGGACCGCAGTGGTGCCAGGAAGCGAGTGGTGGTGGAAGCTGCTGAGCACATGGAGGTAGCCCCAGCCGTCCCAAGATGCGACAGGAAGCAGCTCAGGAAAAGCACAAAAAAACCTTGGGCCTCCTCAGATTTTTATAGACTGTGGCCAGAAAGAGGATGGAACAGCACTGATTTCTGACCCCTTCAGGGTCCTACAGACACCACCTGTCCTTCCCTTTCAGGCTGGTAACCCTTAAACCGTAATATTTAGGAAGCAGAGAGTAGAACAACAGATGTCCTACAATTCAGCTTTCTGACAAAAACTACCCCAGCAAGACAATATTTCTTTTAAGACTGCTAAGTTTTCATTAGCAATTTATTTAAGCAGTTCTTATTTTTGTTTGTTCCTGCAGTGGAAAATCCACTGAGAAATAAAGAAATCTGGAAAATGTAGAACTCTAATACTGATACATTGTGACAAATATGTATTCAGATTCTTCTATTAATTATTCTATAAAATCAACTTGTCATGTATGATGTACCACTCTATCTTACACCTACTTCTCCTTTAAGTTATAAAAGTAGTTATTTCTCTTTCAGTAAGTTTCTATTCTCTGTAGTCTGCCTTGGAGAACAATATTTATTGGTATATATTGGTGTCACAGAAAAATATGGAGAACAGCAGTAACAGAAAATACGTGCAGTTCAACAGGATAAGTGGGAAGCGCCCCTAGTTATTGAAAATAAAAATAGATCTCACAGAAAGGATGCTTTTTTTAACACTACACTTCTAACAAAGCACATCTTAAGCTTTCTGGCAAGGCTGCAAACCACCCATGATCTTGCTCAATTCCCACTCACATCAGCACAAAGAAATCCCGATACTTTCTAGGTTAGGGTCTGGTGGTATGGCTTCTTATGTGAATGCTTTGATATCACAGAATTTCTGAGGCAAGAGGGCACTTCTGCAGATCTTCTAGTCCAATCCCCAACCATGTAGGGTCAACTAGAGCTGGTTACCCAGGGCTACATCCAGTCAGAGTTTGAATGTTCCCAGGGATGGACACACCATTGCCTCTCTGGGCAACATGCTCCAGTGTTTGATCACTTTTACAGTAAACCAGCTTTTTCTTATGTTTAAGTCCTGTTGCCTCTATTTAGTATCTAACTGAAGCCTGAATAAAAGGTCTATTAATATTTATCATTAGGTAGAGACACAGGACAATAACAAATGATATGAAAATACCTAACAGAGAAAATTTACTGCTTGAGGAAAGCTACTATACAGCTAATCTAAAGATTTAAAAATAATCACTTTCACAGTGCATTTAAAGAGTCCTGCATGTTTTCTTTTTTGCTTTCCATAGAGTAGAATGCCTGTCTTTTTCATTCCTATTCACTACTCATGAAGAATTGAAAATACCAATAAATGTCATGGAAACAAGTGTGAGATCTCCATGGTGATACTGGTTAGGTCTCCACTAACTATTCTGTACCCTTCAGCCTGTGCATCGAGACTGCACACCTTGGTCTCAGCCTGACTCTGACCTGAGGCATCTTTGATCTGAACCATCTTTGTGACCCCTGGGATGAAAATTGGATTTGCAGAACTATGAGGTGCTCCATTAACCCTCACATCTGAGGAGGTAAAATCAGACAACAGCTGGGAAATAGGGACCAATCTCTTTTTGTCCACAGAGCTTTTTGCCCCACAGTTTAATCACAGCCACTGAAACCATGTTGTAAGACAATGCTAAGTAATAAGCTTCTTGTCTAAATGATTACAAGCAATTCAAGTGCCACCCTCTTGCTGGAACAAAAGCCTGAATGATGATTTCCCTTTCTCTGTATTCACACCAGAAAAAGAAGGGTCTTCATTTCTCAGACCCTGTTTGCAGGGCTGATGACTCCTGAAATGTCTGTAATGAGTTATGTGCTAATACAACACAGAGTGAAAGGCATTTAATAAACCATTCAACCAGCAGCAAACCATGTCAATGGATCATCAAGACAAGACTTAATAGCGCACAGAGTCAAAAGACACTCTGAAATTTCATTCTTTCATTGTAGCTCCAGCTACAAGCACATAATATAGGATCAGTTGTATTTTTAAAATTAATTTGCTCATGTGTCCCCAAATTTCTAAGGGGCAATTAGGAGGAGCCTGAGCAGATATACTTGGGGAAGTCATGCAAGAAAGTTATACAAGGAGACAACTATTAAAAATGAGAGAACTTAGATATTACTACTCCCATTCTCCTTCCCAGCTTTTTTTAGGACAACACTAAAGCTCTAATAATCTTTAGTATCTTTTTTTCCACTCATACATCCTCAGACAAGGAGTGATTCCATGAAAATCAGTAATATCTCCCTAGCACAAACTTAGCATTGGTACAAGAAGATGCAGCCCACCTCCTGTCTTATTTCACCCTAAGAGTTTTTGAGACTTAATAGTTATACTTTGGAACTGACTATCCTTTTCTAAAAATGTTAAATGAGAAAAGTCCTTCTGGGCAGAGACAGTTCTTGTCTTAGGGCATTTGTCCTAAGAACATGGGACTGAAAGGATCTTCTTTAATGCCAGTCCCTGGAACACAACTGGCCATGTAATAGATAGTGCCTTCATAAAGTAACCATCTATCTCTGCCCTCAGAATACTTGCCTTGCTTATTCCTTTAGCTCCAATTGGAAGCTTATTCTAGAACATCATTGCCCTAGTGGTCAGAGACTTATGATTTCCAGTCTAAATTCATTCAGAGCCAGTTACTGTGCTTAAAGAGCTTTCTTCCTCCCAAGGGGAAGCTTATTCAGTGATCTGTGCTCCCTTATTTACTCAAATTTTATTCACAGAATGAAGTTGTCTCTTCTCCAAGCCTTCTCTGGCTGGCTTAAATAACGGAGATCTTTCTGCCACCTCTTCTTTGCCTTCTTTTATCAATCTCACTATAGTTACTGAACCTACAAGGCATAAATGCTAACAATCAGCATCTGATATTTTTTTAAAGCAAAATTTGGACTTGTCTGGCAGTGCCTAGGACCTACGGGATGAGAGGTCAGAGTTACTGTGATTTCCTCTAATGGATTAAGAGAATTCATGGATATTTTTTAATACATCAAAACTTTGTTTTTAATGGCAGATTTTTACTGGAATTTATCCTGACCCAGCTGCTTCAGTGTATGTGAATGCATTAGTGTCTCAGGCACGAAACCAAGAAAACCTTTCAGAAGGTGAAACTACTAGCTATAGCAGGTAAAAAAAATATAGCTATAGAAGTTAGTCTCATAAAACATACCAGTCAGCTTTAAGTTAAAGGCTGGATCTATGTGTCTCTGCAAGGGACCCAACCTGAAGGAATATTCTGTGATTCTGTAATATTGAGGGGAAATTCTTATAAGGAGGCAGGTCTGCAGCTTAAGGAAAAATTCTGTAATGAGGAGAAAATGCAGGTCTGCCACAATGGGTGTTAAGAGGGATCACTTAAAAATAATTTTTTAAAAAAGACAAGGAAAAAAAAAAAGAAAAAGAAAGAAGACACTCTCATTCCACAGACCACCACTGCTCCACTTGATGTGGTAAGACTTTTGTCCCTACATGAAAGACATAAAACAAATCTTTCTTTTTATTTTAGTGAGGAAGGAGAGGGCCTTTTTAAATACAGAATGGGAAACTCAGGCAGATTGTTTGCAAACTGATGCGCATGACTTATTTGTTTTCCAGGAAAGGAACTGCAGAGTGCTTTATGTCAGTGCTCAATCTGTTGGTGTCCAGTGCAAAATCCAGGGTCACTTTCAGAAAGTGTTGCACAGCTGTGCACCCACATGACTTCCATGGGAAATGTGAGCACTGATGACATTAGACAGAAAGGCATTGCATACTTTTTGCTGCTCATGAGTTTCTGGGCTGTTTTGTTTTGTTCTGATCTGCTTTTACATTCTATTAATAAATACCAAGACCTTTCATCTCTAATGCAGCACTAGACAAAACAAGCGAGAAGGATTATAAGAAATTTGATCAACAGCAACAAAAGCCAGTTTAACTGTGGGGTTACTGCTCTGCTTGTGATGTTTTAACTTTTGTGACAGGCAGAGGCTTAGTTTACACTGGGATTTCCTGCATGATTTACAAAGCAGGAGTGAAACCCCTAACATGCATTCTGATAGATCTCCCCCTTCATCCATCAGTGCTGACAGTGCTAATCTGTGAAGAATTAGTGACCTAGAAGTTCAAGTCAGCTATTCCCTTCGTCTGGCTATAACACTATTCATGGAAACTGTATATTAAAGGTACTAATATATGTCAGCGTACAAGGCGAACAGAAATGATTGATTGTACATTTTTCCATGAGAAAGTGTCTTAGAACAAAAAGCCTGATTACCAAATCTTTGGCATAAAAATGGGACTGCAAATGGTGGAGTCTTCTGTGAAGGACTTGATTTTTGCTAGCTAAATTGTATCTGTTCTCCTTTCAAATGGCACAGTTTGATCAGAATGAGCTGGCAGGACTTATATCACACCATAGATGGTATCTATCTGCAAGTTAGCTTGCAGTTTCATGTAAGACATCTGATTCCACAACTGACTAAAAGCATAGTTAGTGTGGAGCCAGGGAAGATCAGCTATGTCCAATTCATAAACGAATTGGGTTTAGCAGCACAGCATAGATCTAGGAAGTCACACTGACTTTGGAGACTCAAAACGCCTGTGATTGGCTCCTTTCTGATTGAACTTGGGAATATCTGCTGCCTCCAGCTGACCATTTCAAAAGGTGTAGCTTTTGAAGCCATGAGCTGGAATTGATGTGCATGGCACAAAGACAGGACATATAAATCTTCAGTCTTTCCTTGAAGAAGAGCAGCATATTTTCTCAGCAGGCAAATACATAAAGTACGGTTACTGTACAGCTACAGTGAGATCAGAAACACATGTTTTACTGCTTTTCCCCTGCATGGCTGCAGAACATGCAGACTGAAGAAAAGAAATTATTCAAGTAACAAGAAGGTCAATGGTTCCTGATATTTTTTTACCTTTCTGTAGTCTGACTTACAACAAAACAATAAGGATGCTGACTAGACCTCATAGTCATCCAACTTTTTTTCCAATAAATTAGTTGACTAATGAAACTGAGAGATGAGAGGTAAAATGCTTGCAGGTAGCAATAACTAGGGAATGTAGCACGCTAGTTCTCCTTTTCTCATCCCTGAAGTATCCTTTTAGGCTCCTGAGGACATTCATTACCATTTGCACCCCAATGCCTATTTGGGGGAAGCCAAGCTAACCTTAGACAGGGGCAAATGGTGTGCCTGCTCGGGGGTACTGCACTTTACAGGACGTTCCCTGAAACCTTTTGGATGCAGTTCAGCCAATAGCTCTTCCTTCATAGGCTTGAACCATGCTTCTCTCTTTTTTTTTTTTGTCAAAAGTTGTAACTAACAGAATGGATTTGGCTTTTATAGGAGGTTAGTGAAGACCTGTCCAATAGACACCTCTTCAAAACCCTGTCTGGACTAATGTCAGGGGAAATTGTTCCTGAATGCAGTTTAAGTGTCAGTTTATTTAAAGAGGTCATAACCTGACAAGGAGAAATACTCCACAGTGTCATACAGCTCCTGCAGTGCCGGATAGCTGGTCATATAAATTTTTTGGGGTAGCTATAGAAAAGAACTTAAGCATTTTTCTCAGTATGAGACATGTTCCCCATTACTGCAGCCTACCAGGGATTGGATTTGGAAGTTGTGGAAGAGTCACTCAGTACTTCTGCTATGAACTCCTGCCTTCTTGTTGTCTCTGGTACTACCTTGATAAGATGTCTTGAATTACCATAAGATTCTGGCTATCTGGAAGATTGTTACACTTGTGTGCTCATTTTCACAGTCTCCTGCCAATGATAAAGCGTTATTTCTCAGTGGAATAGGAAGATTGCAGAAAAATAAGTGTCAAAAATGGTGCTGAAAATGAGCTTGAGAACAGCAGATACATTTCACATGAGGACAGACTGTGTGGATTGGAGGTCCTTGAAAGACAGGAGAGAGATTTTAGACAATCTTCAATAGGCTTGTCATATTTTCCTTTTAATAAAAGATACATCACAATTCCAGAAAACTGGGTTTTAAAGGTAACAGGACAAGCCTTTCCCTTCCCCACAAATCCCAACCCAGGACAAGGTAGATGATGGGAAATCATTACCTACTGATAGAAAATGATGTGACCAGCATATCCCAAGGCAATGCTCACATATCAAAAGAACAGAAGTCTTTAATGTGTTCACATATTGACAGTTGCAGTGAGGAGAGTCTCAGAGCAGATGGTGTCAGAGAGCAGTACTTTTCTGTGATGCCTCTTGAGTGTGCACCTAGGTAGTTTAGGCAGGAACGAAAAGAGGATGGCTGTCTGCCTGGGACAATGAAGGGTGGAAAATAGCATTTTCTGTCTTAGCAATTAATCTACAGTTTGATTCATGCTTTATTCCTGCAATGTCTTGTGAAACTATTTTTAAATATATGGTGAGAATTATCATGAGATGGCAGAAAGAAATGCAATGGAATTTATTTTTAATACTTAACCCCAAATTAGTCCCTCAAGAATGATTGTGCTTTCTCAGCTCAACATTAAAAGATTATTTGTGAATATGAAGATTTTAAATTTAGCTATGTGTACAGTTGTGTGTACACAAATTCATACACATACATAACGGTACATAAAACTCAGCTCCTATTTCACAGTGCAACAGTCTGCGATTGGCAGCAATGATTTTATTTATCACCATTTTGAAATTAGGGCTTGAAGAATGACATTTACATTTTCTTAATTAGGTCCCATAAGAACAGCAAGTATTCAGATATTCTTTTAAGCATTGGTCTTTCAAGCTCCAATCAGTAAGTAGGGGTTAATTTCATTGGATTTTAAGGCAACTTCAAAAATCTTCTGGACTAAAAGAGTATATGGAAAGCATCAAGACTAATCCTGACAGGAAATCTAGTCTGTCATATTCCTTTCAGTCACAAGAGCTATGAGAAAATGGGATGAAAAGACATCTTTGCTGGAATTAAAACCTTTTGGAAAAAAACTGATAAAAATGTCTTGAAGAAATATATGAACTAAAGTTGTGCCTCAAAGAAATAACTAATGTCAATTCCCTCATCTCCCTGCAACTCAAATCACAGTTCCTGATTGATGAAACTGGATTGGCTACATAGTGGGATAGATTGGCATATTATTCTAGGCTAAGGACAATTTGAAGAACATCCATGCAACTTTTTAATGACTGCTGCTGCAACTTCTTTGATTCGATACCTATGACTTTGACAATATATAGAATCCCTCTGCATTTACAGGACATGATCATCTCTTTTAGGTGATTATGCTACCAGCAGTGTCTCTGACCTGTTTCAAACTGGTGCCAAAATCATAATGAATACATTTAACAATAAAATTGTGCACAAAAAAAAGAGACCACATTTAACACCTCTGAACCAAGGAAGTTGTCCAATATTTAACTGAACATGTGAGTGAAGCTTTATGGTAAGAAACACATCTTACTTAATGTTCTATATTATTGCTGAAAACAATAGTCAGACACATTTCAGCTGTAATGCATTTTCTTTTGGGAAAGCATTCCTAGCGTTTCTGTACAACATCTAATTTATTTCATTCATGCAAATTCTCGAAGGTGGCATTGTAAGTCTCCAAGAAACACTGCTTACATCACCATATGTTCAGAACAAGATGTTATTGGCAATTTTTTTCTGTTTTCATGCACAGCAATGCATTTGAAACAAAAATTTAAACTTTATCCATTGTCCGGCTTTGCTTTCTAACTAAGCTCCCCAATATTTTTTTTCATAATTTTCCTTTGAAACATGGACTTATGTAATATGCAAAGCAAATGAGAATAAGCACTTCTGCTAACATATCAAATACTCACATGTCATATTTACTATTCCAACTTCTAGTCGTCTGAATCCCATGTCCCTACATATAGCAGGCATTCATACATGCAATACACATATGCATATACAAAATTGGTTTTGAATCCTAAAATGTCTCTCTTTCTCTGTATATGTATATAGTCATATAAGTGTTCAAGATCATAACCAGCTCTTCTTTTTTTTGCTGAATTCCTTGTGATCTAAGCCTAAAACCATCAATTCCTAAAAAGAGATTCCAGAGGAATAATAGTTACAAAAAATATACAATATATAATTACAAAGGCTTACTGTAGGAAACACAGCCTGAGATGTAGCTTTAATTTAGCCTCCCACAATGGAAATTTTGAGAGAGAAAATTGCCATTTCGAGTAAAGTAACAAAATGTTGGTGTTATTTCTTGTGAAGGAAGTTGCATTTATTGAGTAGCTAAACTTAAAGAATGTCAAAGAACAAGCACTGGCACAATCTGTCAAGAGGACTTTAAAAATCTGAGTCAATTTAATAAGGATGAGCTATGGTACATTGCAATAATTTTCTAATCTTTTAGTGTGTCAGCAGGTAAATTTTGCATTGAAGTTCTCTGGTATTTCCATAGCAAGAAAACCAACCTGAGATATACAGTTAATGTCTAGAGAAGCTTAAGTAAAGTTCCCAGGAGAACCACTGAACTCTTCCAATTGTGTGATTCATAACAGGTCTCTCTTGTTGTCTAGTCCTGTATGGCACAATAAGTCAAGAACTATTGGAGAGTGGATTCTCTGGCTAGGCCAATGACTTTCATGACCTCTTGATTAGATGAGTTTCTTTAGATCCCAAGTCAACAGAGGACACTTTTACTACACCCTTGAAAGGTCAACTGTTTTTGAAACTCATAAGGAGCCATGCAATGAATTTGCAGATCATCCCGTAACAATTTTTCCAATAGTCATATTGAGACATTTTGAAATGTAGTCGAAGCAAGAGTGCTAGTTTGGTAGTATATCATCCTTGCTCCAGGATACTTGTGCATTTAATTTTATATGGGAAGCCAAAATACAGTGGTCCACACATGATGATTAGCAGATGGCATGTTGCCAGTGTGAAGACTTGGTACTCCATATGTTTTCAGAATTAAAATGAAAAAACAAAGGCTTATACAGAATACAGAGACTACTCGCAGTGAGTAACTTGAACAGTATTACTGATTTTGTTGTCATAAAGGTTGTGGTCTTCTGCAACAATGGTAGACTATAAGGGAAAGTTTTGACCCTCAAAAATGTCTTCTGTGGAATTTGAGCTGATCTTTCTATATTTTTATTTAATCAATTCATTTACAGCTTCAGTTGAGATGATACTACAGAAATTTGTGAGTGCTTTAATCTTAACTTCATTGGGCTCTTCAATGGAGAAGAACTGCTAAAGTTCATTGCTCTGAAGAACAAGAGGAAATGGAAATATAAGATCTTCCCAGTCAAGTTTGAGACTCAAAATTTGCGCTTAAGGAGTAATTCATATATTCCTATTACTTTGTGACAAAAAATGATTGAACTGAGGAACTGAGAAAATACCTGTGTGACACCCTTTGTAAAGCCTATAGAAAGAGATTGTTCGTTCAGCAAAACTTAGTTCTTCCTCTGTGTTAGGTCTGCAAAGCTAGTGAGCTAGTTACTATTTAGCATTAAGAAATATATCCTGAAGGTGCAAATTATTTGTCATTCAAACCAAAGGAAGTGGGAGAAAGTCTAGACATCAGGTTTCTTGACAGTTGAAATATTGTACTATTAGTGATATCTAAATAAATAATAGATACTGTGGAAAATATAGCGCAAGTGACTACTGAATACATTTTAAACTGAGGTAGCTGGGGAACAAATGAAAATATTACAATAATAAAAATGGAAGAGCAGTAAAAACAGAGTCTCTACATAACCAGTGGAAAACATTTATATGCTCACAGCATCCTTTTTTATGTAAAGGGTCATATACTTAAATATTTCTTATTTTTACCAGATGGGTGCTTACTCGGCAAAAGAAAAGTTTTTTCTAAGCTTTCACTTAAGATGTATGTGTATACATAAAGTCTGCGTTAATGTCAAACTTTTAACAAATTGAAATCAATTTTCCAACAGGTCTATTATCCACAATTAATTGCACTGGTTAATGTTCTATTCCACATAGACCTGATAAATTTCACTGTCATTCCATAACCACTTCCTTTATTGTAAATGACACAGTATTTTGCTGTGAAGAGTGGGAATTTTAGGGAGCCTAGTCTTCCCATTTAGGTGAATTCTGATTTTCATCCTTAATAATGCCCTAGGTGAACAATACAGACAATTCTGCTTCAGTCTAGCCTACAGTCAAAAGCAATACAACAATACCCCTGCAGACAGTGCTTAGAGTAACCTGATGAGGTGAATGAGGATCTTGGTTGGCAAAGAAACCAAATTACAACTCCAGCCTGGAAAACAAGGTGGAGGTCATTCGTGGGGCAAGGTGATTACTGTAGCATACTTACAATAGTCATAGATAAATCAATCTATTTCATTTCAAGTGATGGCAAGACCTCAGTCTTTGTATCTACAAGCAAACTGATACAAAAAAAACTAAGTCAGGGGTAGGGATGGAAAAAGAGAATCTATTGTTAGAAGGCAATTTTATTTATAAATGTTTCACAGACAGCATCTAATTAAGTGATTCAGGGAAACTGTTGTCACAGCTTTGCAAATCTGACCAGGAAAAGACCTACTTTGGATATAAGTCTGTATTCAAAAATAACACTGTGTCTGCTATGAAATGAATTACATTAAAAACATTTCTCTCTGTTTGAGTAGGATGGGATAAATGTCACAAGAGGGTATCTTCCCTATGTCAAGGTTTGGTTATCAACTGAAAAAAACTATGGTCATTGAGGTGTCTTAAGTCAATCTTGAAAAAGGGGGAAAAGCATGCTAATTACACCTTCACTAATATTTCTGCATCTGCTTGCTTGCTCAAATCAATGCTGTCTTAAAACCTAGTGATTTAAATTGACATGTTTAGGAAAAAATCAATCCAAAAAGAACTTAAAGTGGTATTTTTTTCTTTAATTATGGTGGCAGGAGATCGATCTTCAATTTTAAGTAGCCTAGTTATTGGTTTGTTACACCAGTCATCACCATGACTCTCAAGTCAACACTATGAGAAACAGGGTGGAAAATGAAAATGTATCCATCAAAACATCTTTCACTCTAGAACTAAAAATGATCATCTTTCCTTATCAGTAGCCAACCACTGGAAGAATGGCTTCCAGACTGCTGTTCCCACAGACGACTTTTCTGTATCAGTAAATATTGATGAGCTGTGCTAGTGAGATGTGTCTCTTTTTGCAGCAAAGTATGGTGATCCTGGAGGGTCCATGTTTGAGTGTGTGAGGGCTTGAAGTGCAATAGGTGGTGCACCAGTTCCCCTTCATACTGTGGCAGCTGCAGGCAGACAAAGGCTGTGATAAGGGAGTTTAAAGGGGTGGGAGAAAAAGGAAACTGGAAAGTGAGAGGGATAGAGAGAGGGAGGGATATATCTGGGAACGAAGACAGAAGATGATTTACAGATACGTGGGAACTTGGGTATGTGAACTTGTGCAAGGACTGTGCACCAAAGACTGGGACAAGAACAGCAAAATATGAGAAAGGAGTGAGAAAAAAATTGAAGTTATAGATTATAGATGGGAAAGTAATCATAGAAAAAGAGTGTGAGAGGTGCAATTGGGAGCAATAATAAAAGAAGCAAATAAAAAATGGAACTTTTTGTCTTTAAACTCCTGGGATACTGTGTTAATTACATAGCTAATCCTAATTTTGTTGAATTTATCTTCATAAAAATTATTACATATTAGTTTACTTCTGCTGCCAACTCTGAAATCTAGATAAAAGGGTAAAAAGCAGATGGCCCACAAGGAAGTGAAGGAGGAGAGATAATTATCTACAACCATCACCTCACATTACAGTTACTGATGGGAGAAAGAAAGATGAAGAAACAAGAAAATCTCCAGGATTGTTATCTTGGCTTGGAAATAGGCAAGAGAGATTCCTACTATGAGGAAATCCCCCCCTCACCTTCATATGAGGTCTGTACAGACCACATACCATAACTCACAACTCTTTGTAATTCAGGCTGAGACAAATTCCTCATTAGTACTTGGAGACAGCATTGCCCTCAAGACTCAACACTGTTTAGTTGCCCATCTGCTGATAAGACATGCCCTAACCCTTATACATGCAGCATCCTTAATGTCAGTCACATCTCTGACCCCTCTCAGCATTTTTACAGGGCTGACTAGAGCATAAATCCTCCTACATGCTGTTATACCTCGTGTTTAGAGCAGTTTGCATGTTGGTAAATCTGAAAATGGAAAGCAGGGCTTGTCATACACAAATGTACAACCAGGACTAGAGCTTTTACCCTCAGTGTTTGTTTGGTTTCCTTACTGTCCCAGGAAGCCTCTTTTTGCTATTAGTGGTATCTGTTCTTGTTTCCCTCATGTTGTGTGATCATTCACTTGCCATGTTGGGTATCTGACATCTGGTGAATTTGGCAGCATAATACACTCATCCATTCATTGTAAATTGAGGATAGAAATATGCCGAAGAAAATATTTTACCTATATCTGGAATAACCAATTATGTTAATATGACAGTCATCTTAATCTTAATACATCATTGTATTATTATTACTCTTACCCTCCACAACTCACCAGCACTGTAACCAAACCTAGGTAATCCTCAAATCTCAGAATTTTTTTGTGTTGTAATTCGCATTGCTGCTCCAATGAGGTTATCATGAACTTCAAAAAGATGATCAGACCTTTCACCACCTGCAGACGTACCTGAACCAGATCTGAATGCTGCTCAGATTAAGGCTAGTTAACAATTTAAGTACCAGTTTTATATCTTCTTCACTAGCAACTGCTTTCCAGCTTACTTTTATCAAATCTCATCACTGTTGTGTGGAGCCCATACTTATGAAAACAGCTCTTTGCCTGATGGGGTTACATTGAGGAAAAACCTTGCTCCAAAGTCAAGATACTGTAGAAAGCACCAAGCAGTTCAGTGACAGTTGTGCGTGCACTGGTGAAATTTTGGCATATGAATTAATACAGACATCTGTCAGGATACTTAGCTGGCAAAAGGCTTTGGGAATCTTGAATTTAGGAGGTTAAATCTCTTGTGGATTTAGGTCTAAGTATTCCGTTGATGTTAGCAACTGTCTGTATGTGCGAGATGCAGAGGGCTCCCAATTCTGGCTTTAGTAAGGGTTGTGGATTCTGAGCATGCCCCAGGATCAGACCCGTAATAATTTGACTCTAACTGCACAATAGATTCTGTACTCACAGCTGTCTAATCCCTTTAATATGTCCATTCCTTTCTCTGTTCCCAGGGGAAGTGTGCAAGAAAATTAGAGACACAGATAATGGCAAAGCAATTTAACTGAAAAGAGCAAAAGTGTAAGGACCTTTTCCCCAAATGAACAGAGCCCAAGTTAGACAGCTACTGTCTTTCATTGGCTTATGTATACACTCAGCCTTACCAGTCTTTTCTTCATTCACATGGACTTACCTCAAAGCACAACCAGTATGCTGTGGCATTTAAAAAATTACCTTTTTATCCAAAATGTCAGCACCCAAATGGAATCCTGTGCCCATTCTGAAAGATACACCAGACAAGAGGGCACCTGCCAGTGTGAGGCAACTTACGGAATTGGTGTTTTAATTTTTCATCCTGTAAGAGTTTGCTAAATGTCATCACTCATTGGAATGGAGCTGCTGACCTCTCTGGACCACTCACCTGAATAATGAGTTAAGTCTGCAGGTCTTTTAAAAAAACCCAACAGCACTGAACTTTGGCTACATTTTTAATAGTATTTTACTGGGAAGGAATGAAAACTTCCAGGACAACCAGAAATATTTTTACTCTCTCCCCACCCCTATATTATCTAATTTTTCTTTATAAAGGCAGAGTATTCAGTTTCCTTGAAATTGGTCTCTGTAGAAATGTAGCACATTTCTTTGAAAATAAAAAAAAATAAGGTTAGCTAAAGGAATAGCAATTTGTCTGTGGTGTTTCAGCAAATGTGGCAGTTTTCTCCTGTGCCACCAGTTTATTTCAGCTGTGGGAATACAACCAACCAATAGGTTTCTGAAGCATCAGTGAATAAGAGCCCATAAAAAAAATCCATCTGTAAGCACGGAATCAATCAGTGCTGCTGTAGTCAAAAAAGACAGATTTTTCTCGTAGTTAAAGATAGTGTGTCAGGTTGCTACAGACCTAGGAGTTAAGCGTGCTAAAGGCAAAATCCAAGATCAATGTGAATGTTTCTATGGGATTGTAACACATACTATGAAGAAAGCTTTTCACAGCACAGTTTAATTAAAGGAATTAACTCTAGGATAAAACACAGGTATATGCCTGACAATCATCATGTTAATGAAGGAGACTGACCCTTTTCTTGCACCTATTGTTTTGCTGAAGGGTATTAGTTGCTGAGTGAGCTATCACTGCTTGTGAACAACTGCAGATCATGCAGTTGTTTCATAGATCGTCTGAACTCATCCTGTCTCTGAACAGAGACATACCACCTTGCATGCTTAGGTGATATAAGGCTAAGGATGGGAAGCTGTTTAGCATCATGGTCATTAGTCTGTGAATTTACTTCTTTGTAGGAAGGCTTTACTATAGTTGCTTCTCTTGAGTCTAAAACACTGAAAGTGAGATTCAGGTGCTCCCTGAATCAGCTCAGGAGGTCCTGGGATCTCCCCAGCATATGACTGTCTGTCCTCCTCGTCCCTCTTCACTCTTCTGACACACAGTCTCTGCTCCAGGAGTGGCCTGAAACCTCTTTCAGAAAACATCATACAGGTGACCACTAAGGGAAAATAATACATACCCAATAGAAATTCACAAAAGCCACACTAAACCATCATCCTTTAGCCACTGGCTTTTTGTTCACCCTTCCATCTATGCATTGTCTAATTAATCTCCAATCTCTCAGTACTGTAAACATGATGATGATAATTTTTAACAATTGTATGCTGGCTCTCCCTGTGCACCAAGAGCCAGACATGCAGTCTCAGTGACTTGAATTAGTAACAGTTTCTCAAAAATAAAACGTATTTTCATTGTGCAACTTCAGTAGGGCTGTTGGAGGTGGAAACAACTTCCCTTGGTTTCTCTAATCTTGCTTTAACCTTCTTTTGAGGCCCTTAGGAACAGAAGAAAAAGGACAAACTATTGACTTCATTGGGAAATGTCACCATTTCTTTCAATCAGAGTTTTCAAAACTGAGAAATAGGTTTTTCTCGTATCCTACAATTCAAGGGAAATTTCTAGGACTATGTGTGAAGGACTAAGCAATGCACTGTGTTGTTGGTGTCCCAGCCTTTGTACTTGAACAGTAAAGTACAGAAAGCCATGAGCTCTGCCTCTGTTTCATCACAGGATCTGAACAGACCTGGATAGCACTTGTAGCAAGCTAATGATCCTGGTATTCAGGGAAACAGTTTTTTCCTCTGTGAAAGAACTAATCTTACACTGTTTTAGTCCAGTGTTTCCAAATAATGCCTTGGTCTCCCACAAAAAGCTGTAAAAGTAAGTGTTCCCTAAAAATGAAGCTACCCATTATATTTTAGCATCACAATGTAATATCCAGGGCCAGACTCTTGGTCACCTTTCTCACTTGGCCATTGACTTCATGTCAAAATGCAACACAGAGTGCTAATGCTTATGCAGCATGCAAATTAACAGGGAATCTGGCCTAGTCTGCTTTAGCTACAAGACACATAATAAGAAAACTTAAATTGATTTTTTATGTCTTGAAATCAAAGCATTTTCTTTATATAATCAACACCGCATTGAAGACAGCATTGCAATCAATCATGGTAGCTGGCGTTCCTAAGCTTTGCTCTCGTGGATAATTCTTAGACATTTACACTGTTCTGTTGAAATCGATGGGATGGTTTAGCTGAGCAAAAGTTGGCAGAAACAGGCCTCTGGTTTTCAATTTGTTTTTCTCCTGGGAGTAAAATGCAAGCAAACAAACAGGGAAACCCCATGAAAAACACATTAATTCATTTGGTTTTACACTTAGTACTGCTTAAAATGCTTTGCGATGGCTTGGTGAACAGCTTGACACTTCCATAACAACTGTATAATAACTTTACAAGCAAGTGCATCTAAAACTGATGTGTTACATACATAAAAAGGAAATAATTAATAGCTGTTAGATCTTACTTTTTCATACTTCCTTTCTTCAGAATCTCTGTATCTATTTTTTTTTTTTTAAGGACTTTCAATTACTCCATTGGGCAATAAATTTTGGGAGAAATACATTCAAGAAACATTCTGTTTCTGCATTTTAGATGCAAGAGAAAATAATTTTATAGCACTGGATTTTGCTCTCTTTAAACAGTGGTGATTAGAAAGTAACAAGTTGTACCATATGATAAGTACTACTTGGTCTCATGGAGTTAGTGTTTTGACCCACTGAGATCTGTGTTACAAAGCGGGAACAGCTGGTCCCAACAGCATCTCTTCATCTCCAAAGTACAAAGATGAATAATGGGAAAACCTTATAGTCACTGTTAATAGCAGGCTACTTTTTACTAACAGGGTGTACATGAAAGTTTAAATCAGTGATGGCAGAACCATACATGCAATTTAAAGATCATAGTATCATAGAATGTAATGGGTTAGAAGTGACCTTTAAAGATCACCTAGTCCAACCCCCCTGCAGTAAGCAGGGACAATGTTACCAGATCAGGTTGCTCAGAGCCCCATCAAGCCTGACCTTGAATATCTCCAGGGATGTGGCCTCCACCACCTCTCTGGGCAACCTGCTCCAGTGACCTACCACCCTCATACTGAAGAACTTAAGATGAACTGAAGATGTCTTGCCACATCTGTCCTTAGAAAGATGCCTCCCCTTGGGGCAGGTCAGCCAGTTCTCCACTGTTCCTTTCAGCAAGCTCTCCACACTTTAGCCACTGCTGACATTAGACAAGCATGCATGTTACTTGGTCCGGATGCCATCCAAAAGTTCTCTATTAGCATCCATCTCCTTTTTCACTGATGCCTATAAGGCAAAATCCACAGGCTTAAGAAGCCAACTCCCCAGCTCCTGCATGGACACTCTCCATGCTACTGCACTGGATCCCAACCTACTCAACTTGTAGTTTCTCAGTTTTCCCATTGCTTGTGTGCTGCTTTTCATTTTCAATATATTTTAGCACATTTCCTGGGCACAATCTGGTGTTTGGTTATTTCTCCAGGGAAATTAAATTCTGGAGCATGTGAATTCCCTGTCTTAGGCCAGCACAGCCCTTTCCCATTGCCATCTCCAAGTTCAATGTTACTTTCAACTCATGGGCACTCTTAGTCCATTGAGTATATCATCAGGGGCATCTGAAGTCAATAACACATGCACAAGCACACACACAGCCTGTAGGGCAGAAAAATGAATTTGTTGGTAATGGTATTTAAAGCCAGCTAGTCTTCTCAGGCTTCAGTCAGCCTGCTGGCTTGTCTGGCCCAAATTATGAAGGTTAGCCCTCTATTCTCTCCAGTCACTCAGCAAGCAGAGGAGTCCAACCCCCCACAGCAACCTTTTCAAAGCAACAACTTCTCCATGTCAGCTAGAATTCATAAATTGCTTGTAGTTGGGTTACCCTGATCATCACATTTCATGCCCCTTGAGGCTGATATCCTCAAGAGAGATCTCTATGGATACCAAAATTTCCTGTCATGCCTGCTGCAGCAGAATGTGCCCTCCACCACAGGAGATGTGTTTTTTTTGCCAGAGCGCTCTTTTGTGGCACCAAAGACAGTACAGACATATCTAGACTGCATCTACTGCTACTGGCAGGCTTTTTCTCCTTCTCTGTGCTGCTGCTTATTCTGAAGCAAAATCCTGCCCTGTCTTCCCTCAGTGTGCTCTCTGTGAAAAATGTGAAGTGGAAGGTTTGCATTCAGGAATTTAAGTTTGGCTTTCTTGCATGCCACACATTAAACCTTGCTACACTTCTGGAAGTGCTGAGCACCCAAGAGATTTAGCCATATTCTTCTTATGCCCAGACAGTAGCAGAGGACATTACTACTACTTCAGTACTGTGGGCTTATATGGAGAAAGAGGAGGAAAGGATCAATCATAAATTATATTTTAAATTTACAGCATATTCAATTATGTTGCTGGGGATTTATAATTGTTTCCTAAATGCTCTTATTATCTGATCTTTCTATGTCCTTTATTCCTCTGTGGACTCATGTCTGACAAAAACAACCCTACACATGAATTCTTTGAGCAGAAATATAAACCCATAGTTAAATGCATAGCAACATGGTGAATTTAAACAAAATCTTTACAAAATGCCTAGAGCATGCACAGGCACTGTTGAGGGAATTAACTGAAAACAAAAGGAGTAAACTGATTTAGCAGTATTTTGTTCCTCTGTTACACTTTTCTCAGATACATAGATGCTCTGCTGGTGTAAACTGGACTAATTCCCTTTTTACCATTTTTAGCTCAAGATCTACTCCAGATATTTTGACTGCTCTATATATTCTCTTCATACAAGGAGTAACTTTGCACTGTTTTACCTAGGACTGAGTAAGCGATAAAGGAGATTTCCTACAATGTCCTACTTATGTAGTTAGAATAATCTCAAGTCTTTTCAGGCTTTGAAACTTTTCAGATACCAAGTAGAAAGCACTTAGATTTGTTATTCAGAAACCAAAACCTCCTCTGAGTTCCACTGGCTTAATTTATATTTCATAGAATAAAAAATGTTAAAGAGTAGGATTTTCTAAGTTGAGTAAACATTTATCAGCTGTTCTTGTGCTTTTGGCATTATTTTTTCGTATTCCTTTCCCTCAGGGAGACAATAAAAACAGCTAATGTTCATTTTCTTCCCAAATTCTTTATTCCACTGCTTCTGTTCAACTTTTATCTGGCAATCCAGCTTCCACGGTAGTCAGCATGTGATTTTGATGTATATTAGCTTTCTTTCTGGAGGCTGCTAATTGTACTGTCTCCCTTGCCGTAGGTCTCATCACATGGTCTTATGCAACCACTGGTTATGTCCTGGCTGAAAACAGAAGGCTTGGTTCAAAGATAAAGGCATGTCTTCTTTGGGACAACTATTTTCCAAGGCATGGCAAGATGCAATTACCTCTCCAGTGGTACTGGATTTATGTCCTGCAAGAAAGTCAGCCTGAGATGTTTGGTTAATTGTAGGATGTTTATTTGTACTTTCCCTAAAAAGAATAGTTGTTGCTTGGTATGATCATGATGTAGTCTATGTTGTCTCCTTTCTTCACCCACCATTTTCTCAGCTGGATCGTATTCCTGTTGGCTGTGCACATACTTCTGTGTCTGGGAGCACAACTGAGTTCCTGTGATCAGGTGCAAATCTAGGCTACATCCAAACACCCCATCAGGGCAAGATTCCTCTTCCTCCATGCTCTACTTTCTGCACAAAGGTGAACCAAGCACATGGACAGAAGCTGCAATGTTATCCAAGTGTTAGATAACCTCTATGTTCCAGCACAGCCACAGACAGGAACATGCCATATACCCTTCTGACCCCTGCATTACATGTAGTCTGCTCTCCTTGGTTTACTCACCTTCACCTCAGCACTGCTCTGTGATTAATTCATGTCTTTGTGTTGTTTTCATCTGAGCTTAGGCTCAGACTCAGACTGAAGTGAGAACTTCTGTCCTTTTTCCCCTCCTTCCTGTTGTCTGCCCCATCATCCCTGACAAGACCTGGGATAGCTGGTGGCCCTTCACATAAAAAGAACAACAGTGAAATCCTGTTTTTACCTTTCTCTAGGAAACAGAAAAATTAGAAGGTTGCTGATTTTTTTCTCCAACACTTTCCTCCACGATAATCTAAGGGAACAACCCTGAGGTGTTTCAAGTCCGGTTCATTGGAGAGGTACTCCATTTCCTGGTGGTGAAGTACATTGTTCCTTGCTGATTAAACTTCATATAGGGCAATGTTTAATGTAAAAAAATCTTAAAGGCATTTGTGACTGCAGAGAGTTGCAGTGCAGTACAGTAGCCCAGAGGTATTCTCATGTATAATTTTATGATAGGTTGCACTGGGCTAAAGTTTCCCTGCTGAAAAGGAGAATTCTTGCATCCCTTCCCATCCTCCACTCCTCCCTTACCCAGTCTGGTGCTGGCTCTGACACTTTGCTGTACTTGGAGTAAGCCCATCTGATCACTAACTCGGAGACATATCATCCACCTTATATGTTCATAGAATTTTCTGCCATTTAGTGTTTTGAATCTTTTATTATGCATTCAGATGCGAACCAGCTGTGGCTCAAGATAAGCCACAAAAGTCACAGTGAGGACAAGGAGGTGGGAGGGGGTGACCAAAAAAGGGACACCCTTTTGCCTCTGCCAAAAGGGTGTCCCTTTTGGCAGAGGCAAGCTGATAATCCCTCTCATGTCATATCGAGAAGCCATGCACTATTAGACACATCTCACACATTTTATTGATTGCCCCACAGTTACAGCACTCAGGTCTGGAAAGCATCAGCACAACCACACATTTCAACACTTCCAAAGCAAACTGTACAACCCATGTTTACAGGTGTCTTTTCCTGTCATGCTTACATGACCCTTCTCCATCAAGCACAGCAGCAACACTCACATATGCTCGTTAGTCACCATCACTGCCATCCAGAGTCAAGAGAGAGGAACCATTTCCTTTAGATCACTTAGGACTTACTGCCACAGCAGCTTGATGGGGACAGAAGGGGAACCGAAACAATAGCAACTGCCATGCAAACTCCTCTCCTGCCTCCTCAGATTTCAATAGGCCATAAAGGCCATTAAAACTCCCCAAATGCAAATAAGAAAGTGGAAACTCAGTTTAGGTTTTGCTCTCAGTAACTGGTAAGCTACCAGTTGGGTTTCCATAAATCAGCTTTGAGTCTTTGTAGCAGAAACAAGCAGCTTCACACATGCTGAGGGCCTGCCCAGTGTCAGACTTAGTCTGTCTTTCAAACTGCTAGGTCAAGCAATTTAAGGATAGAAACCCATCACAGTGGGATCCTGAGTCAGCCAAAGTTTCTGAATGGATCTGTCTAAAATTGTCCTTACCATGAACACCTGAGAAAAAGCCACAGCAGAACACCTTTTCAACTCAATAGCTCAGGTTTTACAAAGTACATTGAGATTAATGTAAGTGTTTCCTTTAAAACGCAGAAAAAACAAATACAAAGAGTTTCCTCCCTGTACAGTTCCTCTGGATTACAAAACTTTATGTAATTCTAATTAGTTAATAAACATTACTGTGAATTACGTTTCTCTTCAGCTGACACAAGCAGTGCATTAGGGCTGATACACAATTCAAATAATTGTCATTTGCCATCAACTTCCTCCACCTACAGAGAAACAGCCTGTTCAGAATAACAGCTTCAAAATACCAGTGGCACAAAGTATGGTCTGGACTCCTTGAGCATAATACAGATTGACCTTGAGGTTCTCCTAGGTTCTGAAATGACATTGCAGAAGTTCCTG
>NW_010166993.1:84380-87927 GCF_000695765.1 Mesitornis unicolor
GGACTTAAAAAAGTCACAAGTCAGTTTTTACAAGTAAAAAAGTTTGGTGTGTCAGGTAGCATTCATGTTTTTTTTACATACTCTCCTCGTTTTGATAACACTATCTTGATTAATTTTGTGTTGTGGACCAGAGTTGGAATGAGTGCAAATCAATAGTAACTACATCGACATTAGGTTTACTTGGATGTAAATGAGGACAGTATATAAGCATTATCATAAAAATTCCCCACCTCTCTTCCATCATTATAAAATGTGTGCTGATAACTACTCCCTTAGTGTAACCTTTCTGGCCAGTTAGTCATGCAATGAGAGTGTTAGGAGGAAGGTGAAGAAACAGAGGAAAAAACATCATTAGGACATGCTAACACCAGTCAGTACCCACCTCACACTAACTGCCAGATTATCATGTGCCATATTAGATACATCTTATTATTTTCAGACAGTAAGAAAGATATCAGTGTATAAAACTCCTAGTTGATAATGATGAAAAGTAGCATCCACACAAGAAATACAAAAAACCTGGTATCGTCCCCATCCTCTGGTATATTAAATACACATTTGAGTTAAGAGGTGCATTTAATGCAAAATGTTGCATATTCCAGGAAAAAATGAGAGCTGTTTCTTTAAGAACCTGCTTCTACTTGAGGTCAATGGCTTTACTATTATACATTAAAAGTTAAGTACAGTTATTGACAGGCAAACCACAGAAATTGGTTTATGTCAATGAAGAATGGCAAATAGATACATGCTTCAGGAAAAGAGCCCTAGAGGAAAAGTTCTTTGCACAATAAAATTAGATTCACAGGTCACAGATGATTTGTTAGTTCTTTCCAACTTGTAGAGCAGTAATTTATGGGAGAGCTCTCCCGGCCTCTTTACCTGCACTACAAAAAGGAATCTTTTTTATTAAAGTGTAAGTTGCGTGTCCTCACAAGTGACAACCCACAGATCTGACTGAATTAATATAATCCCCTAAGAACAGAGCCCTCTTATCATTCTAAAAGTAATAGGCATTTCTTTGAACTCTTTGTTTCCAGTCTTCTCTGTGAAGCCTTCTTTTAGCAAGCCCAGAAGGAAAAGTAGTTAGAGGGCTGGAAAGTTTGTTTTTAATGTAAAAACATGTCAAATGTCAGCTATTCAGGTTGCTCTCATGATGTAAACAGATTTCCACTGCCTACTTGCAATTTCTAGAAATAAGCTTTTCAAAGACAACTTCAGCTAGTAGAGCTTTCAAGGGAGGGATGCTTTACCTATGGCAGATACCTGCAGCTCTTTCCCAAGCCATTCTCTCTCCTGCTGTGATAGTAAAGACATGTCAGCTATGGGAGTGTAGTAAAGGAGTTTAAGACCCTCATGGTCCTGCACCAAGGGTGCTTGTGATGGGGAAGAACTGGGGCTCTCTTTAGGGTACTAACAGGAAGCCCCAGTAGTTAGCAGTGCTGAGTTAATGGTTGGACTTGATAATCTTAAAGGTCTTTTCCAACCCAAGCTATTCTATGATTCCATGCTGATAGAGCAACTCTGATCATGGGAGCAGCTCTCTGGCATTGCAAGCCTTGCAGCTCCTGGCTGACCTCTCCAGAGGACAAATAGGGAGAGTGAGTATATATTTCATAAAGGTGAACTTCCACAGCAAATGATGCTAACAGTGAGGTGCTGCAATGTATGTGCTGTAGGCCTCCTTTGTATATCAGGAAATGCAAAGACTTGGAAGTCGTAGCTGCTACTCTCCATGCCCTCCAATGCCTCTATATGCTCCTGAGCCCATCTGCACTGGGGCCTCTTTAGGAATGAGAAGTGCCAGGCAGGGTTGGTCTGGAGCTTAAACACAAGGCTGTAACCAGCACCCACTGTCTCATCCACTCTGAGCAGGAATGAGGCAGGAGCAACGAAGGACAGAAATTTCCATCTTTTCAAGACATCTCCTGCTATTGAGACAAGTCAAAGCCTCAGAAGTAGCCTTTGCCAGAATGCTTCATGTTTTATGACTTCCTAATAAACTTGGCAAGGCTCCAGAATTATCTGGTTTTGGTGAAGAATAATTAAATACTAAGTACATGCTTTGTAAATTAACAACTGGACAGCTGTGTGTGAAAACACCCGCTGCAAAAAGGTTAGCAGGCTGAACAAGTGTGTCATGGAGGGCTGCAGAGCATTAATGTGTTTTAGATAGAGCTGTCAATAAGGCAACTCTCAGTTGTGACTGCTTTTTTAATAGGCTTCTGTTGATTATTTTCTCTTCTGTTCTCCTCATTTCCCTCTTATTGCAAGGTCCTCTTGTGCCTCTGGATAGTGGTACCAAATCATTGTCACACTGGGGATCTGCAGAGCTGGCTCTGTGGTGCTGCCTGCATTGCTTACAGGGGCAAAGTCACATTCATATGCCCTGCTTAATTTTTTTCATCCTTTTTTCAGCTGCTTTACAGGTGGCTCTGTGGTTACTGAGGTGGTATTAAGATTTGGACAAAGCCATTGCTATTTGGGGAACAAGGCTGCTAGTATATTAAAGGAAATTTATAATTTGCCCCCTAGTTGTTATATTTGCTATCACAATGTGCATGTGTGTAGGCGAGTGTATAGGTGATTACATGTGAAAAAGAGAAATGGACTGATGGAGGCAAATCTTCCAGAACAGTTTCCTCTTTCAGTTGGGAGAGGATATATTTTATCTGATTTTTATCAAAGACGACATCAGAAGTAATGAAAGGATAAATAATTTTAAAGCTTCAGAAAAAGAGGATTCTTTAATAAAGAAAGGACCTGTCTTGGAGATTTAACTTTCCCAAATCCTTCAAATCCTTTTCCCAAATGCAATAATATTCAGAAATTTTATGACAATTTTTAGTTCATGTGTATTAGGAGCAAGTAGCCATCATCACTAACTGACAGACTGGATACTCACTCCGTGTGGAACTGGCATGTTGTGTCAGTACATTTGCTCTCTGTAAAATATTTACAAGTTCAGGAGTTCCATTATAAACCCTTTTATTAATTTACACATGGTATTGCTTTTTTTTCCCTAATGATGTGCATAGGTATAAAAAGTCAGTGATAAGTATTTACTAAACTGTTACCCTCCCAGTTAGTGAATTGCTTAGCACAGATGCTTTCTTTCATAAGTACTGTCATTAAATGCATGAAATTATTCTTCTAAACTATTTTCCTGAGAGGCTACTCCTTGTAAAGAGCAGAGTCTGGTCTCTTTTTGGCTGCAGACTAGGCTGGATTTCAAAACAAAACTTTCATCATAAATAGAAAAAAAATCAAAACTAAACAACAGTAACCTCCCTATGATAAATCAATGACTAAATATCTGAGAGAGCTCACTTTAATTTTCCTCTGGGGGGAAAAAAATAAAAAGAGAGAAAGAGAGTAGGAAGGATGTAGTGTTTCTTGTAAGGGACTCTTTTTTGAAGAGATCATGCTAAAGAAGCTGCTGAAGGGTTCTCTTGCTGCTGTAATTTGTAGAAAGGAGCTCTCTTAATTGTAGTCAGAGTTTATTGCGTCTCTCCCTCGCTGTCTCCCCCTCTCCCCTCCGCCCCCCCCC
>NW_010166993.1:87965-88509 GCF_000695765.1 Mesitornis unicolor
TGGCAGCACTACCTGAATAGCTATTGAAAGACTGAGACTTCTCAGTGCCTGCTTCGTTACTCGGTAGCAGCTATTCCAGTGCGTGAGAGCTCCCAACTGCATTCTCCCATCGCAAAGCCCTTGGTAAGTCCCCTTAGTCGGCAGAGATGCGGATTAACTCAGTGAAAGGCAGGAGGGGGGTGGCAGGGAGCTGTGGGGGCACTCCAAGCCTGTGCGCAGCTTAAGATCTGTTAGATTTCAAAGATTTGCTGTAATAAAAGTGTAAGATCGTCTGTGGATTGCTGGGATGTGAAGGCAATTGTGAGGAATGTTTTGTGTGCTCAAGAGCGATGCTAAGTATGTTCAGGAGTGCCTGAAACAGAGCAGAATTTTTCTACGGGAGATAAGATTGGTAAATGCTTCTCAGGACTGCAAGAAGAGTGGCTTAGTTTGGTTTTGTTTCCCCCTGTAATTTTCCTCTTGTTTTCCTCCTCCCCTTTATTGTGTTGAATGTGTTAATAGGCTCAGAAAGAAGAAACTATGTCTTCCTGCTGATTGCTGGCTT
>NW_010166993.1:88540-100122 GCF_000695765.1 Mesitornis unicolor
AACTTTTATCAGGAGAGGCATGAGAGCTGAAGGTATAGAGGAGATATGTGTGCTTTTTATTTGCGTGTACCTTCCTGTCCGTGTTTCTGATGTTGATTGTATAGATTTACCAAGCTCAGGAAAAGTCCAAAAAGCTAGGAGATGCACATTTACTGCTCAAGACGCGGATGTCTGTGCTTGTTAAATGTGCTAGTATCACATGCTTTATTAGTCATCCTCCTGACAAGTGGTGCTCTCCAGGTAGCTCCTTTAAGTGTCTGTAGCAAAACGTACTCCCAGACAACCACTGCGTTTCTTTACCTTGATGCTATGAATCAAGCTCATTTGGGTTCAACGGAAAATGATAGAGGGCATTGGACAGGTCAGGTGCAACTCTAATTGCCCTGGCTGAGCAGTGGCCTTTGAAAGGAGAGGCTGGAATGATGCAGTTAACTGAGGGTCTCAGTACCCTGGAGCTGGCTGCGATTTGATTTGAAAAGTATGAACGAGTTACTCCAGAGACAAGCCAGAGATTATTGTCTAGCAACACAGAGCATTAACAGAATGACTGCCTTCTAACTGAATCCACATTTGTGCCCCTGATGGATAAATCCAGCCTAGAAGAGCCTGTCTAGCAGGGCATGGGACCACTGGCTCATCTGTTACTGTCAGTCCAGACCAGAACTCTGTTTGCTATAGCTGTTCATTGGGTCGTATAGGTGACACAGCCATATTTGTAACTATGAGGGGGGAAGCTGCTCTTTATATTTAGAAAACATACACTCATGATTTGAAACTGCTGCTTAGTGTCCCTAGACATCATTTTCTTAGCTACTGAGCAAACATGATAGCTCCAAGGATTAGGTTTTAGATCTGCAACAGTTAGTGTGAGTAAATTTACATCTCTTCTACAGGTCCAAAGGAGCAGACTGACATTTTTTCCCCTTTTAGAAAACTTCAGTGTTTATTAAGGGACAACTTTTATAAGTTAATACTAAAACAGAGCTCAGATCTGCACCCAAGAACAGAATAGATATTGCTTCCTGAAACTCAGTGATTTTACATTGTATTGATCGAGTAATCATGCTAAGGGGTGCAGATGACTAAGGGATTGATAAGGGAGTTTATATAACTTCACACAATGGAGATAATAATTAGGAATATACTTCAAATTCTGGGTTTTCAGAGGTAACATTACTTCAATAATAAATTAAAATGTTGTCAAAATTACATCATTATCTGGGTCACTTAGTACATTAAATATAATACTGGGGTGCAATACAGAGAAAAATAATCTTTGGGGGTGGGGGGGGGGAGCTATAAGCAAAGAACATGTCCGCAGCTTTTTTTGTATTTGCAGCCATCAACTACATAAGCTTGTTGCTAGCATACTCCTGAATACAACTCTGCATTGTCTTTTCTAAGTTTGGTTTGCTTTCATCATCTGCGTGGATGTATGAAAGAGCAGAAGCATCTCAATGAGAAGAATTCCAGTGTGAAGTGGGCCAGGAACAGGTAGCTCTATTCAGTTCTGTGCCACGTCCTTGTATCAAATTCAGCCTTGACCACACTCATTTTAGTAAGCGGACTCTGCTGTCATCTGTTTGCTATCAGCAAGGCAGGATATTCTCAAAGCAACTTAATACTAGTTCAGGATACTAGAAAAATGCTGGGGGCTGTTCACCAGGAACCAGATGCCATGACCCTTCTGCCTACTGGAAGTGCTGTGCTCGGTGAGGATGATGCAACCCAGTAAAAAAAAAAGAAGGTAACTAAAGAAGTATCTTGGCTGATAGGCAAAATCTGTGCTTAACATGGCCACTGTATGCTCTGCAGAGCTTCACTCATGGCACAGGCAGTCTTCCTCCTCTCCCTTCTCACAGGAATGTGATGAAGCAGGAACCATTTTTCTCTTCCTACAGTAGGGATTATGTGCATCTGATAGAGAAGACTGTCCTGCTTGTGATCATGTACCCACACAGTAGATAACCTAATGAGCAGGCAGGAGATGTTACCTATGCTTGGGCTGATCCAACTGTGTTAACATGTAGTCACCAGAAGTCTCCAGGTAGTGGCTTATTCCATCCACCCTATCAGCCCCAGCAGAGTCATTTTTGGAGGATGACCAGACACAATCTTATGTTCTCACTGATACAAAAAGTCTTCAGATCTTGCTAGTATGAGCCACGGACATCTAAAAGTAATTTCAAGACAACCTGGGTTTTCATCAGAAATTCTCTGTTGCTTCTCTGACTTGAAATGAGCTCTCCTCCCTGCCCCCCATCAAAGATTACAATTCATGAAGCAGAAAATGCCAGACACTCAAGCACTGGCAGGGTTCTTTTAAATTACGTTTCTAGTTTATCATCCTTTTATATGTCAAAGTTTTCTATTTCCCTCTCTATTTTTATATATAGCAAAATATATCAATCCAGGCATTTCAATACCCATTGCTAAAGCATAAGGTTCCATATATCCTCATCTACTGAATAAACAGAGATTTTCAAAGAGTATTCCCTGTGCTGGGGTTAGTTTTTATTTACATAAGTTGGCTATAGTTCTGCTTATAAGAATTGCAAAACCAAGCCAAGGAAGCATGGTGTAATTCATGGTTTATTACACTAAAACCCCCTATGTTGTCCTCAAGTATTCTCCCTCTTGCGCCATTTCATGTGAAACTCGCCTGGGTCTGATGTAGACCAAGGATCTTTGGACCAGGTATCACATCTCCACTCACTGTACACCTTGGTGTCTATCATGCTGCATGGAAATATGAAATATTAACCACAACTAGAGTAGTTGGAGTGCATAAAAACCTAATGCAATCTCCTGTTCCTGTTACTTTTTCTGTATCTCCTTGTACCTTAGCAGGGTCAAAAGGAGAGAAACCTATTCAAACCATCTGCTATTATCTTTTTTTTTTTACTGCCCCTGGAGAAAGGACTCAAAATCCAAACATCTGCTACTTCCTTCTACTGCAAGGCAGTGGTAAGGGTGGAAGGACCTTGAAAAGTCATATTCTTGAAGCTACCAGGGGAATCGTGAAGGAACAATAACGAGATTTTTCAGCATGGCATTCTTCTGATTAGAATGACTTATAAATTGTTTTTGTCATTGCTAGGACAAGAGTGGAACTGACATTTAGTAGCATATGAATTCCCCAGTAATTGGTGCCCCATAATATAAATTAGATTAGAGGCAGTTTACCAAGTCCCAGTACAGCCAGTTTTCATTTTACTGTTCTCTCAAAGGAAGATAATCTACAATGTACACTTTAGAAGACAACTGCAGCATAGGGAAGATACAACCTTAAACAACAAAAAAATCACTTCAATAGGACTTTTTGTAGTCAAAATTCCTTGCCAGCTTAAAGAAGATTATATGCATCCAGAAATGATGCACAGAGTCTGAGTGCATCTTTTTCTATTTTTTTTTGTGTGAGTTAACTCTGGTAAATAATTAAGGAGGGGAGAGGAGAACAGATAACTAGGTAATAACAGGCATGACCGCAAGTAGCCTGCCCATTCCTTTAAGCCTGGATCCAAGTTCTTTGACTTGAAATTGGAGATTTTTTCACTGAAAAACTGTGGCAGGATATGTTCCCAGCACTACAACAGATGCTATTTAAGCAGCTTCTTTCCATTATGAAAACAAAGCTGAAGCACTATAACATATGTTGTGTTGATTCACGACTTAGAAAATATCATTCCATGGAGATATAGTTGATAAATGCAATAAGAAAGCAGCTGATTCCTTGGAAAAATGCATTTAACTGCAGCATTAGCCACTTGCATATTGTACTTGACAAACAGATGTGATATGTTTTAATACATTGCCATAACACATAAGAATTTTCATTCAGATGCAACACTATTCCTTTCTCTTCCTGAATGTCTTAGAAGATACTACTTGCAAATGAAAAACATTGGTAAACAGCTCCTTTTATGGGAGTCTGACCCTGATGCTCAGTTGTTGGAGTTCAGACCTTAAGATTATGTGGTTCCTCATCTGCAAAAGCAAGATAATATTTCTGCCTCCCCTTGCATGTATACCCCCTTCATCAGTCTTCTTTGCTTATACTGCTTACTGAGGGCAGAGACTGTGCCTTATTATATGCACAATACCTACACAATCAGCACCTACACAGTTCTTGGCTGCAGCCCATAGGTGCTCCTGCAAATGAATTTTCCCCCGCTCTAGCAGTCTCTGATATTCTCAGTATCAGCCTCAGCCAACTGGATGATGCCAATGATGCCAACAGTGCTTCCCTCCAGACTACTGAGCCTAGAAGCACCTGTGGGCTTCAAACCGCTTCCAGGACTGGCACTGTGGTCCTGGAGGGCTGTAAGTTCCCCCATTTACTACTTTGACCCTCTTAGCAAATGATAAAATCTCCTCACCCAAGTGTTTGAAGAGACTTAGCATACCATTTCTGGAATCAGTGTCTGGGAAAAGACGTGGCAATTATATCACGGATTTCTGAGAAATACCAGTTTCTTTGACACTCATATCAGCTCCACAGAACTGACTACAGTAAGTGTTTGGTTTTGACACTTGACTAGATAAGATGAATCCATGGGGACCTGATAGGTGCCCCTAACAAGGTATATTCTTGCAGCATTTTCTTTCTGACCAAAAACCCACTCATATCACTGACAGCTGGCATCTCTAGTAAAATTCAGCACAGGACCATCAAAACAACAGCTCATCATACTGATGCATCTATGTCCCAAGCCTACAGCAATGCGTTTGGCTGGAATAAGCTGTGTAGAACAGAAGCAGATTTTGGAGAACTACCAGCTCTTCTCTTTCTATTTAGGATATTTTATATTAAAATATCTTTTAACAAAATTTGAAGGGTGTTCTCTGCCCCCTTTAAAGAGGAACAAACAGCTGAAGTAAAAGCATTTAGTGAACTGATGCTTGATTAATTTAGTCCACTTCAGGGGGGCTAAACCTGGTTATAAGGACAGAACAGAGTAGACGAGTGCTGTTTTAGGGTGCATGGAACCTGTCTCTCTCTCTCTCTGCATCCTTGCCTGTCTCATTGCTCCAATGGGATCATTGGGAGGAGAAGACAAGTTATAGCAGCTGAACACAGGTCAAGAAGAGGAGTCAAAATATTGGTCTAAAAAACAAGAAAAAATTTACTGAAAATTATTTTTATGCTGCTTTTCCTGAGAAAGATAGAATAAAACTGAACACTTGTCTAGCTCAACTAAAAGCCTTATTTTTGACAACAGTCTTAAAAAAAACCTGAAATAGTTAGATGCAAAAATATCTCTTTCAAAGTGTTTGAACTGAATTGTTGTAAAATGTCTTCAGATAAAGCCAGATCCACCCATGTCACAAGCTCCTGTTGTCCTTTGACTGCAAGAGGTCAACAAAGTGTCTCAAGCCAAGACTCAGTACAGAAGGGGAAAACTCCCAAGAGCTTTTTCTTCAAGCTGCTGTCTTCTTTATAGAAATTTAATCAACTCCCTACAGGTTATTATTGGAGCAAGAACCCTGACTCTGGTACTGAAAAAGACACATCTTTCTATACAGTTGGTAAATCTGGCAGCCACCTGCGTTGAGAGTGCAGCTCTGATTCTCTTTTTTGGGCACTGCTATTGCTAAGTTACTTCCTGTTGCAGAGTCCAAATGTCCCTGTTCAGTGTCTCTGAGATGAGATCCCGGGAGGCTGCAGTTCCTACCTCTATGGGTATCCATAAATCCACTGATGGAGCTCCGGGGAAATAATTATACTGCATGGTTTTCCACTCCCTATGCTTCCAGACTCCAAATTTCTTTTTCTCTTGGGTGACACACTGTAGTTGTCCATTTTCACAGCATTAAACAAAGTCATTTGGTGGTAAAATCACTCAGAAACAGACGAGAGAGGGCTTACTTATTGATTGAACTTCCCACATTATCTGGCATTGCTGAGGTTTACAGGATCAGTTGTTTGTGCCAGCAAATTGCATAGTCTTGGAAATTGTAAGGGGTGCAATGCTATATTTAAGAATGAAAAATTTATTTCTTCATGAGAGTGGCATGCAAAGCAGGCAAGCATTCATTCTGCTTTGCTTGTTGGGAAGCACCACTGGATTGTGAGAGCAATACAGATGCAAAGTACTGACTTTCACCACAGATCCCTTTTGAATTCTCTGAGTATATTTTTCTAGCTCAATATCCTGCTGCCAGGTGTGTCTGAGGTCAGAGGTCTGCACCTCTGTTATTCTGTTAGCTGCCATGGTTTTTAGCTTGGCCTCCCCCCAGAAGTGGCTTGTAATAAAAGCAAGCTAAAAGGCAAAGAATAAGGGCACTTGCACATCCTTCCTCACTAAAATGTAATTCTTTTGGCTTAGGATTGGGACTATATTAAAACAAAACTGATATTTTCTCTGGCTAACAGTGAGATATCTGGACAGGAACAGGCTAGTGAAGGGAGGGGAGAACATGCATCATGGTAGTATGTAATTCGTATTGTGATCCAGATAAAATATCCAAAAAGACATCAGGCTTTTGCCATCTGTTCAATTTTTGGAACACTTCCAGGAAAGGACAATACCTACAAAGATGGTGGCCATTTTAGCTAACGGATTCCACTCTTTCTTTCCTCCAGCACGAATCACACACGTTTCATCTGTGGTCGTGGATGCAGACATATGCATCCGAGTTTGCATGAACACAGCTATTGGGAGGCAGAAGGCTTACTCCTAATATGCAACTAATTCACCCAGCTACACATGGACTTCTAAACAAGAAACTCTACATCTCTATAATGAGTATGTTATTTATTAGAGTTGGCTAAGCCCGCCTGGTTTAAATCTGGATTTAATCTTATCTTAAGATATTCAGTGTTGTGATTTCTCTTTGGCAAAGTGTCAGCATAAACACACACACACACACACACATATATATATATGTATGTATATATATATATTTTGCTGTGTATGGATGTACCCACTCTACAGCTGTGTTCCAAAGCTGTTGCCTGAGAAACATGCAACACCTGTATGTCAGTACAGCTCTCATTTTTCATTTTTAATAAGTAGCAACAGAGAGCATACCAGAGTGACCAGCTACTGCTTACAGACTGCATGAACTGCCAGTCTTATGAAGTCCACATAAACTGGCAACACTCAGAGGAAAGAATTCAGAACCATCACATTTCTAGATAATGTATCTGAAGATCTGATCTCGTAATACAAGGGTCAGATGAAATAAAAACACTTTACAGCCATGCTCTTTCTTCTCAGCTCTGCAGTTGTTAGAGGCATTTGGCCTGAATTAGTTAAAAAAAATAAAGCTGCTCTTGACTAGCTTAAGGAGTAACATGTGGCATGTAATTTGGATTTCTGGATGATTTAGATAAGTAAGCTGTATTACTCACCCATCTCATTTAAGATATGTAGATTCCATAATCTTCCATCTGGATTTTTAGCCAAACTTTGGATTGCTTTTTGGTTATTTGAAGAAGTCTGGAGAAGAAGTTTCATCTTAGAATGAATAAAGAAGAGCGAAAATTGTTCAACTGGAAATAATGAGCACACAACAAAAAGTGACTCTGAGCTACAGCAATATGTGAGAACCTTCTATTTATTTTCAGTGACAGAATGATTCTTTTACTTTCTCTCCCGCCACAAACAATCCCTCTGTTTTCAGTGTGGGATCAATTTAGAACAGGAGTGGCACATTGATATATGACAGTCACAAGCTTTGTCCACTCCCCCTGTTCCAATTACAATAGCGTCATATGAACACGTCGGTGATGATAGCATAAGAGATCAGAGTAGAAGAGTTTCATGAGCAAGCAAATCAGAACCTTCTACTCTCAGAAAAAAGGGGTTTAAAAAAAGGAATTTTTAACGGAATTTTAGACAAAAACCATGCTACCTTAACCTGTGATCCTGCAGTGCCAACACCATTCATTTGAGCATGGAGAGCAGATAATGCTCATTTGCTTGCTCAACTTTTAGTTCTAGTAGTTCAAATCTATGTGTTCCCTTTCATTAACAAGTGTACTGGGGCTATCCCCAGACCCTTTCTATCCTTGACTCAATGGAGGACAGTATGTCCAAGCAACCAAGCCAACATTAGACCTGCCTATCAGTACAGGTGAGAAAAAAACTCCCTGTGATAAGCCTGCAGCTAATACAGTTTGATCAATTCTGAAATGAAATTATGAACTGAAAAAAATAAAGTAAAATAAAAGAAAATAAAACACAGTAAAATAAAATATAGAAAAATGTTATTCAGAGAGATATTTACAAACTCCAGAGGCAAATCTAGCAAAGGCAGTTGAGCCATGTTCATATGACATTTATCAGAAGGAAAGAACCACAGTCTGTCTAATTTGTTAGGCTTTGGAAAACAACTGCAAAATATCCTTAGCCAAGATCATCTATGGAAACAGATGCTCCACAGAGATAAACAGAGGTGCACATAAGCACCATTTCCCTCCCCCTGCCTTAAGTGAAAGAACAGTAAATAGGCATGGCAGCTCCTTCAGGTCCATTTTTCCCTTGGCAGATTTCTCCAGCAGCAGAAGCCCAGCCAGGTCCACTGGAGTGTCCTGATGGACCTTGTAGGAAGTCTGGGAATATTTATTACTTGAAAATGGATCTTGTTGTGGGGCTTTGTCTCTAGACAGACTACTCTGGAGAGTGCCTGGAAGGACACCATTAATGGCACCATAATGGGTACAGTTAAGCAGAGCTCCACAGTTCCTTCGTAATTCAAAGGATCAAGGGGATAAGCTTGAGCATTAAAAAAAAAAATTAAAAAACAGTGTTATACTTTTGGCACCATTTGTTCATTTGGCAGACTGGCGCACAGCAAGGTGAGATCAGCTTTGTGCAGCTGAACCATCAGTCTAATCTCTTGCCAAGTCCCTGGTGATGTTTTAAACACATCAGGCCCCAGAGGCTGCTGAAGCCAGAATTTGGGAAGACTAGGTGTGAATGACAGCACACCCACACCAAGAACCAGGGTAGCCTTTCTTATTGCCTTAAGGAGGATCTGAAGGGTGACGTGTTCCCCATGTGCGGTGATAGGATCCTGCTCCATATGCAGGCTCCCTTTTGCAGCATCAGCTGCCAGCTCTGTGAGGCCAAGACCACCCTGTAGAGCTGAGCAGGTGGCAACGGTCCTCTCTGTCTCCCACCTTATCCCATGGGGCTTGGCAGTGTGGAGAAACAGAGGATCACTTCACAGGCTGGGGTTTGCATTAAGCATAAGGTGAGAGCTACAGCATGAGCCTATGTGGCAGACATGCCTCCAGAGCTGCAGCAAGCAAGACATTATCGTGAGATCAACAGGACTGCTAAGAGACACGTAAGATTTGCACTTGAGGTCCTGGGGGTAAAAATGTGGAGGATGGAAGTGATTTGGCTCTCCATATCTGCCCAGAACAGTCAGGCTGTGATTGAACCCAAGCCATACGGTGCTTTGGGCCAAGCAACCAAGGGTAACTCCAAACTAAAGGAAACAGAACTTTTGCAAAAAAACATAAAAACCAGAAGTATGAAAAGGTAGTATGACCAGGTTAGAGTTGTTGCCATTTAACAAAGAAAGAGCAACCAGACGTAAACTATTTTTCTCATGATGTCCCTAGTGATATTTTGGTGTGCAGTGCCTGGACAGCAGCACAATAGGACCAGAAGCAAGAAGAGGGACTTTACTCACATCACAATTTCTCAAGTCAAGTGGTTCAGAAATTGGCAACCCCACACATGCAGTGATCACCAACACATTAGAACAAATTCAAAACTGTGATTCCACAGATCCAGAACAAAAAAATAAATATAAGAAGGTGTTACCAATGTGAGCCCTAGGGAATTTGTGTTTGACTTGACACCAAAAATATGCTGTGAGATTCTTGACCTGACAGCTTTAGCTGTGATCTTTTATTGAGAAGATTTATGCAGCCCTGAAAGTGAGGAATTGGCAATTAACAGTAACAAGTTTGTCAACTGTGCTGCCTTGTTTAGACATTGTAGAAAATTATGTACACACCATGTGAAAAAACATATATCCCATTGGTGACAAGAGGCCATTCAGAAGATGTCACCATTACTGTTGCTTTCATTAAATTTCCAGTTTCAGGGCTGATGTTTTCATTGCTGGGAAGGTACAAATTTTAAATCACAAGAAAAATGAGATGTAGCAAGTGAAAGTGTGAAGTAGCTCCATCTAGAAGAATTTAGACAACATTTCACTCTCGCTTTAATTTATTACAGTTTCTTCACGTTTTTTAGGATCATCCCTTTTAAACAAGACATAACCTGTTTGAAAACATTAGGCTTCATGATGTCTTGTATATTTACAGGAATAAATTTGCTTTAGTGTATTTAAACAAGATAGTTTGATTGGTTGATTTTTAGTGCTAAGGGCTACTGTGATTAAGGTTTTGAAAAATAGGAATCCAAACTCAGACTTCTGAGAAGTCTCTATTTCGGCATCTACATATATAAAACTACGAAATTCTAAATATAGTTTTCTGAGTTTACCAATAGGGTGCAATATTGGGTTGCTGAAAGTAACACAGCTGCATTAAAAGGGTATGTCCACCTGACTGGAGACCTCCCAGACAGCACCATGCTGCTTCCAGAGTACACACTAGCCTGAATACCTTTATGTAGCCCTGTGTCATGCCATGCAAATGCACTCAAACAAGACCAGCTTGAAAATGTGATATCCAAGTTAGCAGCTAATGTTTGTATTTACCATGTATGTTTAAGGACAGTCATATTTCTTATCATCACTATAGTGGAGATTTAGGAAGCGTGAGTGTTTTGTCCTTCAAGGTTTGGGTCATATGACTACTTTTTGACAAGCTGTGGTACTGTTAATTCCAATGAAAGTGCTTACACTACGAGCAAAAGCTCGTAGGAACAGCATGGATAATGGTTAGCTGCCTAAACAGCGCCCTCTTTATTTAAGGTTCAAAAACTGATTTGCTTTGTTCTCTTTCCAAGGGACAGAGTAATTAAGTTCTGACATTTGAAGCATTGAAGTGTATTTATGGCAGTGCAGAGCATGTGGCTCTGGAGTGTGGCTACAGACAAAAACCGAGAGTGGCAAAATCCCCTGGATACACCTGTCATCCAAGGGAACTGGAGAAGGAGGTGGCTTCCTCACTTCCTCATCTCCTTTTTCCTCCTTTTTTTGTAAAAAAACTTTTGAAATGGAATATTAAAATGTGTTGTTCTGCTTTGAGATCTAAATCCAAGGAATTTCACATGGTAGTATTGGTAACTGAATATGTCATCCATTGGATGGGTTTTGTCCCTGTCTTCCTGGGAAGGGAGGAAGCACCAGTTGTCACCACTTCATTAATCGTTCTTTTTCTTCCAGTGGTAAAGGGGCAAATTTTAAATGTCAACTGGCATAGTTTGCAAGGGTATATAATTTATGAGGAGCATGCGAGAAACTGGAAAGATAACTGCAATCAATATGACCACAAGTAAAACATTCAGCTTGTAATCTCTGCTACACAGTGTGGCTGCCTATGCTTAGTTATCACTCTGCACGTATTTTTTACTTTCCTGAACTGTAATTCTCAAGGTTTATTTGCTTATTGTGGGGGATTTTTTTAAAGACTGCATATTTTGGGG
>NW_010166993.1:100159-109794 GCF_000695765.1 Mesitornis unicolor
AGTCTGAAAAAAACAAGATTGAAAAAGTATAAAAAAATAATATATCTTGTCAAAACCAGATCAACACTATTTAATAGTGTGGAGGATGGAGGGGATGTGAAAGCAGAGGCAGATTCTTACACAAGACAGCTTCTTACTGGAAATGGATATGGTCTGAAGACAGGCAGGCAAGGCAGCCTTTCAGAAACAAGAGGGGAGAGGAAAGGAAAGCAGAAATGTAGGAATCTTAGATACACAGAGCTACTGCTATTAATTTTTAACTTTTCTAACCAAGCTATCTGCATTACTGGTAATGTCATCAGAACAAAAGCCAAGTGTCTGCAGATTTGCATAGATCTACATATGTTTAGTGGTATCTGAACCATTGTGCAAAAGCATATCTCATCAAGGGGCAAAATGGAAATACAGAAATACTTCAGGGTTTAAATTAATTTCCTCTGCACATGTATTCTCTTTGCCTCAGTCTGTGTACTTCTCTTCTTCCCTTCCAGCAGGAGACTCCTGTATCACATCACCTTGAAAAAGCTTCACTTGATGAACAACCCCACAGACACATCTCCTCCCCTAAATTAACTATACTCCCCTAAGTTCACTAAGCCATCTCCCACAGAAAATCAGGAATTCCAGCTCACTCCTAAAGGAAACCATCTTTGAGCACCATATATCTTAGCCAGATGTAAACACAGATAGCATTACTTTCTTAGTGCTATGTGTTTCCAATCGCTTTCTTAAATAAGAAGCGTCTGGCTGAAACAGCATGAAGCACCGGTGCCAGCATCGCTAGAAGGGGGTTGGAAGAACTGTGGTCTCTGTTCTTGGAGATGTCATGGGCTGCAGACAAGGATTTATGTTGTTATGTAAAGAGCTCTGGCCTGGCATACACTGTGTTTGTGCAGTTCTCCATTACATACCTTTATTTAGGCAGATTTTTTTTTCCTGGGGCTAAGAACTGAGCAAAAGGTGGAGCAGTCTTCAGCTCAGCAACCCTAGTGTGCGTGCACATGTGAGAGGTAATACCTTAATCTGTGCAGCTGCATGTCCTCGGAGGTGCATTGACCTGTGATGATCCCCTCACCAAACGAATATGGGCTGAGTGGGAGAAAGAGGTGGTGAAGGGGACACAGGGTCCATGCTTCAGGTAGACCTCACTGACCACTAACAGTTGAAGCAGTCTCACAGACAACGAAGATTATTTGATTTTGTCTCCACCACCTCTTTTGGAATAATTTTAAAATCCATTTAGTTTGGCTTAATATATTTATGTATATCTAAATTTCACTTTTAAGTGAAAATAATGTTCAGGAGTCTTTCCCATTAAAACTATATTCATATCTCTAGAATATAAAATACATACTCAGAAAGACAGATTTGTTAGACTATCTGTCCCACTGGAACTATTTCTATTTGGGGCAGCATACTTAGGTTTCCAAATTGTAGTCAGCACATTATTCTGCTGTACCATACAGGGGTAGCAGGCGGGGTGATAACACATAGAACTATTTATCAGGATGAATATAATTAAGTCTTGAAGTGAAAAGTAGAAGAAAGGAAAAAAAAATCCAGTAGAGCAATATGGACTAGGATTGCTATTTGCTGAAAAGATAAGAGAAAATACAAAAGAAAATGCATGAAAGAAAAAAATTACTACTTTCTCCAAGTGCAAGTAATAGTTTTAGCAGATCTGCAGTCAGAAAACGTTTCCCAAACTAGTTTTATTTAAAGACTCTCTGAAAGGGCAAATTGTCTAGTAATCAAGTCATTTCATGACTTAATTTACCTTGATTAGCACGGTACTTTTCAAAAATTGCTAATCAATTTTAGCTTCTAGTAAACTGAAAATGCCACATAAATTTCTGTCACAGTCTTAAACTGCTAATCAATTTTGGAAATCTAAGTCAATGTGCATTTTTATACTATTGTTTTTCAGTCATTGGCTGGAATGCCTTTCTTGACCTTGAAGTGCAAGAGAAGAATTTCCATGTGAAATAATTAGAAGAAAAGATGTCACACTTCAGTATTGCAGATTTTATTTAAAATCCTAAATATGTAAAAAATGTGAAGGGCAAAAATGTATTTAGTAAATAAGGTCATCATAAGGTGACACTTTTTCTTTATCTCAAGAAGAGTATTCTTACATGTTAGGGCCTCACATTCTTTAAGCATATGGTGCATATGTACACTGCCTAATGCAAACTGCTGGACTTGTTATATTAACAGGTTTTCTGAAAAGCTGTAGCCAAAAATATGCTTAAGTCATATGAGGTCCGTGTTTTGTAAGCACAAAAGTATCCAAAGAAAACCATTAAATAATTGACAACACAGCCACATAGTAGGTTGAGGAAGGTTCTCCTCCACCTCTATTCTGCCCTGGTGAGGCCACATCTGGAATACTGCATCCAATTCTGGGCTCCCCAGTTTAAGGACAAGGAACTACTGATGATAGTCCAACGCAGAGCCACTAAGACAATTAGGGAACTGGAGCATCTCCCACATGAGGAAAGGCTGAGAGAGCTGGGTCTGTTTAGCCTGGAGAAGACTGAGGTGGGATCTCATTAATGCTTATAAATATCTAAATTGTGGGTATCAGGAGGATGGGACCAGTCTCCTCATGGTTGTGCAATGGTCACAAACCAGTACACAGGAGGTTCAACCTAAACATAAGGAAAAACTTCTTTACTGTGAGAGTAACAGAGCACTGGAACAGGCTGCCCAGAGAGGTTGTGGAGTTTCCTCCTTTGGAGACATTCAAAACCCACCTGGATGTGTTCTTATGTCATCTTCTCAAGGCGATCCTACTCTGGCAGGGGAATTGGACTAGGCAATCTTCAGAGGTCCCTTCTAACCACTACCATTCTGTGATTCTGTGATTATGCATCTCTTTCATTTTCCATGTTGCTACAAATAACCCTATCACAGGTCTTCAGGCAGTGTAACTGTGCCTGAAAATTGTGCATTTTCAGATATTAAAGGCTTAGACAACTTTTAGCAACCAAATCTAATCATCAGCCATCTGGAATTTCTTTCACTTGTATGTGTATTAGAAGAATAGAGAGTCCTGCTCTATTTTATAAAGAAAAATCCCAATCCTAAGTACATTGATATATCCTATTACACTATACCTACAATTTTTTTTCTCAATGTGTTTCTGAAAGGGACTCATGAAACTCTCCAGCAGAAGGCAGGCCATCAAATATGTTCATCTGACAAAAACCCCCTGGCTGGATCTGGACATCATTCTTTAAACTGGAATGAAAATGGCAGAAGATGGGCCAAGTTCTCAGAAAAAATGGCAGACATTGCTGTGTAATGTGGAACAGCAGCAGAGCAGTGCTGGCTTCCCCCAGAAGACACTGGTGCAGCCTCAGCACAATGTATTCTGGCTTATGAAGTGGCAAGTAAAGTAGGGCAGCCAGAGGCCAGACAGTTGTGCCCCTATGCCCACCCAAATGACACCCAGTAAGGAACAGGGTATGTTAAAATTACTTGTAGTTATATGGAGGCCTACATCTGAAGGTGAGGTTCCCTGTTATTCCTAGACAGCCCATGGAAAAGTTCAGAGTATCCTTTTTAGCCTATATTGCCTTTGGCAGGAGCAATCTCCATTTGACTGCATGTAGAGCCTAGGAAGTCACCTCAAGTAGGAGTCTGTAGTTAAATGATGTACAGACTTCTCCCCTGAGGTGCCCAGTGGTGTTTGAGTACCGTTTGAATCCTTGCAAGTATCTGTCTTGGCTTGTGTCCCTATGTGCTCGTGCTGCACATTTGGGGCCTGTGTACTGTGATTCATTCACAAGATATTCCCGTTGCTCCCAGCTGTGGTCTACCAGTAGATAATTTTCAACTCCGTCTCCTCATATACAATGTTATCCTGTTTGAACATTCTCTGTGTGCTCTCTCGACAGATTCATACGTAACCTACCTGACATGTATCAATCCAGGGCCTTTGACCTGCCTTTCTCTTGGTTCTGCAGTTCCTGTGTGCACAGGGTGATTTTCTCAATACCCTTACTTCATAAACCATTTCCTATTAATTTCAGAGTTTATGTAGTTTATCACTCCTGGCTGACCAGAGTGAGCCCGAGCCATCTGCAACTGTGCCACTCCTATTTACTGGAGACATCTAAGGCATAACAAAATATAAACTGAAAAGCTTTCTTCTGATGCTATTTTTTGTGTTATTTTCCTTCCAGTCACGTGCTACTTTTCTTCCACAATCTGAACCCTGGAGGTCCAGCATCATTGTAGCTTGGGCAGCAGAAGGCTGCCTGTGGATCCTTCACACACATCCATATACAAGAGAAATTGGGTGTTCTTCATTTATTAAAATCAATGTGATTTCCAACTTCCCAAATGCTGATAAAGGCTGAGAAAATATAGTTTAGAACATAAAGAGTTTGAGTCCCAGAATAAGAATTATTAGGAGGATTCAGTTGTTTGTCAGTAAATGATATAGAGCACACGTAAAGAAACACTGGTAATATGAAATACTGGAATGCTGTTAATATATACTTGATGCTCACAAAGTCAAAGTGCTAGTAAGTGTTTCAGTAAAGGATGACCCACCCCCATAGTGTTAGACAAATGACAGGGCTCTTGGATGCTTCAGGGCCTGAAAGATCAATACTGATCTACGTAGTCTCAGTGGTGACCCTGGTGGCTCAAAATGCAAGTCAAAATCCTGGATGATGTTCCATTTGTGGAGAAAAATTAGTTGGAATGAGGCTGTACTTTGATGTGAGCCCATGTATTTAGCACACAAAGTCCTGTTTCCTTCAGAAAAGCAGAGGTAGAACAACAAAGAAATGGGATCGAATTCCCAATATTTTCTTATTTACCATTTGGTCTGAAGTACCTCCCCTTCATGCCTTGTCCCTTAGACCATGGTTTCAGTGCCTGTGGAGACTGTGTCTTGCACATCTTCTCAACTTCCCACTGTCTCCTACCATTGACATGCAAAACCGTAACTGGTGGAAATCAGTTCATTCACCATGCACCTTGCATGTCCATTCATTCTGGATAGCAGTTGAATGCCTACATATGGGCTGAAGGTCATCTTTCTTCATAAAGGACAATACCTAGTTTTTATACCTATCTTAAGTGAAGAGTATCAGCTTCCCTGCCCAACTCCATTTCAGTGGGTGGGATTCCTCTTGCTTGTATCTCAGCTCAGAAGAACACTTTCAGGGTGCAAATCATCTGACTATTCAGATGTCTACCTTGAGATGAGACGACTTGTATGTTGAAATTTTTACAACAGGAACCATGGGTGACTCACTTAGACAGGAACAGCTATGTTCTAGGTGTCTGAATTTGGTCAGATTAACTCATTCAGTGGCACTCAGGAGACATTCTAAAGAACCACAAAAACACAGATGTAACTCAGGTTACAGGTATGCCATCAGCACTAAGGAATTACTGAACTTCGAAGATATACTATCACTGTTATGCCAGGCAACAGGAGGCTTGAAGAGACACTTATGCTCTGAAAGCTGATAAACATGGATTCTGTCAGATAATGGATGTGTGGACAAACACATGCCTGGGACAATCACCGACTCCTGAAATGGTCTGTTCTGTTCATGGACAGAGATTATGAGCCCAAGTACATGCACTTCTCTCAACAACATGAGAAAGCGTATGAAAATTACACCCAGCAATACTGCTGGAGCCTAATTTATCATTATTAGTTATTGGTCACAGCAGCAAAAATAGAAGTGTTGTGTGTTTTTTGAAAGATGGAGCAGAGGAAGAGAAAATGAAAGTGGGAAACAAAACTGAACTGTATTGAGGGAGGTTGAAAGAGGAGAGAAGTTACAGAAGTCTGGATGAGAGCAATGGAGACAGGCATTCAAGGGAATGGGCAATAAAAAAGCAAGAGGTCACAACCAATACAAAAATTGTCATACCAGATCTGTGCCACTGCCCTTGATGCCTAGTATCTTGTTTCTGTGAGAAATCAGGACTAGGTGATTCAGAGGACAGTGCATGAAAACCACCTATTGAAAACCAGCAATGTAATCAGCCTATCAAGGAAGTTTCCTTTTAACTGTAGTTGAACAGAGATTGTTTGAAGTCCTGAAACATGAAGGAGGGATGACAACTGGGGTGACCATAAAAATAAAAGGTGGAGAGAATGGACGGAGTGAGGGAAAGAACAAACTGGGATATAAAATGAGCCCAAAGGATCAGAATTGATTTTTCACCAGCACTGAATAGAAGATGCAACTTTAAGTCTTCATGTTGGGCTTCTGCACAACATATAGGAGAGCATACTAACTTTGATAAGAATGTTTATGTGATGTTTGCCAAGCTTGTGGGGTTTCTAAGTTACCCAGTTTTTTCCTCCATGTAACTCATATTTTTTTAAAGAAATGGACTACGCTTGTTCACTTATTAATCCTCACAAAAATTTTTGAAAGATGATTCCTGTCCCTTTCTTATATCTTCTTGTCAAAAGTAGTCTGAAATACATTGACTTGGCTATACAAGCGGCACAGATTTGGATACTCAAGGTGCTCATTGTCCTTTAAAGTTCACATCTATATATTTGTATGACTAATATTAAATACTTACTCTGACACGTGCTTTCAGGGCAGGAAGTTTTCTTGTCTGATAGGGACTAGGTATAGAGAGCCACCAAACAACTCCACCATGAGTGCTCACCAGCAAAGGTGTTGAAGAGTGGTAGTTGCCCCAGAGCAGCTCCAGAAGGAGTCTTAGTTCAGGCAACTCCAGCTTTCCCTAAGGCTTTCTGTCGTGGAGAGGGAGCCTGTTCAGTGCTACACCTCTCCAGAGAGCAAAGCAGAAGCTGCACTTCATGCTTATTTAGCAAGTGTTAGTCATGGTACCTGAAAAGAGATAAAAAAATTTCAGAGAGACTGCAGGAACAGTGTTATCCAAGCATTTTTACCTTCACAATTCAAGACAGTGCAAGGCCCAGAAATCCCTTTCAGTAGCCTCTCTCATGACGGCCGTAGCACCAGGATGTGAAGTAGAAGTGACAACCAGACCAGGCCCTGTGCACCTCTGAATGTCAGATATTTCTCAAGGAGGAGGACTGGGGAAGAGAAGTTGCTGCCTAGCAGCATTCACCCTGCGCAGAGGGAAGGGAACATATTTGAATGTTTATGTACAAATACATCAGCTCCTCGCAGGATATTGAAACCGATCAGCAGACCCTGTAATCAGTGTATCAGAGCTGACTGATGCGTCAGTAGTGTCAGCCCATTGTCAGGGGTAAGTTTTTATTGTTTATGGTTGTCACTTCAACTAACGATTAAATATGAGACCTATTAAATTTGCGGCATTGTTATCTTACTGTGGACATAAGCTTTGGAATGTGCCTTGGAAAAAAAGTATTATTATATAGGAGAAAATGGTTCTTATACACCTTCTATATGGCCCATATTGCTTCTACACCTTAATTTTCTTACCTTGTGGTAGAAACTCTACTTTCAGAGGAGTAACTGGAATACTACCTTGTCAGGGAATCATGTTCAAGAAAGCATACAATTTCCTCATCTTCAGAGAAATAAAAACACTTTAAAAACATGACAAGGTAAAAAAGAGAGTGGCTGGCAAAAATTCCCATGCTCCCATAGCAGACTGACCCTTTACACTGCTGATTTAAATGGCATGCCTCTTTTCATACTGCATTAGCATTTCAACTTCAACCCCTCCTTGAGTTTAGCTTTTGGGATTTTGCAATTTATAGTTCAGTGTTCTGCTTTTCTGTTTCTAGTCCTGTGTTGCTTACTTTGCCCAAGCCTGTAAAACTAGATGACCATCTTGCTCTGACAAATTTGCTGAGGGTCAGCAGGGTAAAAAGTCTGACAGGGGAATTATGAAGAAAAAAAAAATGCACAAAGACATGGACAGAATTTCTCCTGAAGCAGAGCTAAGTCAGCTCTAGGCTCAGCCTTTGTTTATGGCATAGCTACCACTGTTTGTGCTTTGGGGAGGGAAGTGAAGTAGTGCCGGAGGAATTTGAATATGCTGTACAGAGAACACACTTGTTTGCCATGGCACCTGATAGACCCCCTAATCACACAAATGTCTGAGTGTAACAGATCGTTTTTTTCTCTGAGATTCAGATTGGAAAGGCTTGGCAGACAAAATAAAAGAATGAATGTTTTCTAAAAATAGTCGATCTGTTCTTTCTGTGACAAAGATTTATGGAGACCCAAATTAATAACAATACGTTTCACATTTCCTGGTTTGACTGCTATGTGTATCTCATCACTTTATATCTTTATTCATAGAATGCAAAAAAAAAGTGCAAGAGTAGCATTTTTCAGAGGATGAAAGGAAGAGGATAGTGTTTCTAGAAAATAAGCTAAGGGACAGGAAGAGGGATGCTGTGTACCAGCTCTCTTCCCCCTAAAGTGAGGTGTGAACATTTATATCTGGTTTAAGACAAAGACTGGTGGCATATTAACCTCTCATGAACTGGAGAAGAAAGGCACTTCTGTGGAACAGGTAGTAAACCAGGTCTCAAAAAAACGCTCATACTCAATCCTTGACAGGTTTCCTGTGGGATACTGAGCATGTCACTTCAGGAAAGACTCATCCCAGCTGCCTTCAGCCATATATAAGTTATTCATCTCCTTTAGTCCTCTTAAAAGGGAGAGATATGTGTATTTCCTATAAGCAATTAATTCCACTGATCTGAGACACCTCCTAAAGTCGGAATGATCTGCCCAGCAGACAATCTGGCAGCTGCAGCCTGGACTCAGGCTAACCCCCACTGCGGTCTGCCTGCACGGAGTGGGCAGCTGGCCAGCCCTCCATCCTGCCTGGGAAGGGACTGTCTGCCCAGCCTGGCAGCGCCTCGGGACAGACTCTGTCTCTCGCAGCGTGTTCATACAGCGGGTGCAACAGGGCCCTGGATGACCTGTGGGACTGCTGAGCAATTCTGCAGTAATAAGTGAATAATAGCAGCAGATAGTTTCTTTGGGCTTGGTAAACTTCAAGTTTTATAGCAGGAGCCATCTCAATTCAGAGAACTGCAGCCTGTGTACAGCCATCCTAACAGAATATCCTCTATCATTTTGTGTCTTGACTTCTGTGAGTTAGAAATCCAGTGACAATAAAAACAGGAAATCTGGCCCCACTGAGTGAAATATGCATTTTTCTCTGTCTTTTTTTACCTTTCACGGGTGGAAGCTCAGTGTGGTGTATCAGAAAAGTTAAAGTTTTCCAGACTTATATTGGTTTCTCCAATGATCCTGATGGCATCCACAAAAGCACACCACCAACACAATGTGCCCGAGCACAGCCAGAGGGCTTTCATGGCCTGCTCAATCACACTGAAAAGTCTCACAGGAGTGGTTTAATTAAACAGAAATACAACTTTTCATTTAACCACTTCTCAACCTCTACTTCCTCACTCCCCCTGCCCCATACCACTGAGTCCTGTGGGTATTTAAGCCCAGAAAAGGGTGACTGGAGACAACAGCTGTGTTCCCAGGAGCATCGCTGGCCCATGGCATCTCATTTGAGGGAGGGCAGCCAGTGGTGGCTGTCACAGAGCAGCTGTGCTCTGGTACCTATAGCCACCTGTGTGTTCCTAGCCTGTTGCAAAAGTTCAAGAAAACCTGTTCATGGCCAGGATGGTGGCTTCAGCAGGAACATGC